>NC_041402.2:122609899-122722399 GCF_900747795.2 Erpetoichthys calabaricus
TGAGCCATCTCACCAAGTGCAAGTCACACTTGTATAAGCTTCTACATCTTCCATAGAATTCACACTAACTCCCATGGCTGTGGTTGAGAGTTAGCAGAGGGGATTGCGCAATACACAAACACAGACATGTCTTTCATAGTGAGAACAGAGGTGCATGCAAGCAAAGAAAAAAATTAAAAGTGCATGAATGCATCATCTAGTGGCTGTGTTTGAACGTGAGCAGAGCGGAATGCTCCATATACACACAGGTCTTTCATTTATATTTGTCTAATATGTATAGTGTTTAGAAAGATACATTATTTACTTAAATTTTTATGAATTTAATGTCAAAGTGACTTGTAGTCAAGGAAATCCTAATGCCTTATATTTAGACATTGAGCACACTTCAGATTTTCTAGAAGTCTTATTAGCTTGCACAGTTTTCTTGAATGTAGATTTCACTCCCTTTGAGTTCTATGCAACTTTTCTTGTCCTAAAAACAATTTATGTATATCCAAAGAATCCATCTTTCCTACCCTGCCCCTCCCCAAGGTACAGGCTTCCAGTCAAACGTTCTCAGTATTATTGTCTTTGTATGTAAGAAAAATTAACAGAATTCTTTATCATTTCCTTTATATTAAAGTACTATTAGTATGTATTGATTTTCAAAGCAGAACATCATTAGATTACACTAGACAGCTTGTATATGTATTTGGGTTTTAAAATCAAATTCAAGAAATGCCACACATTTCCAGTGTGCATTTCTCCGGTTCTGTTAGGGTGTTGCAAAGCAAACTTTTGCCCTCCGCCACCTTATTTAGTCTGCAGACTCTTCATTGGATACCAAAATACTACATCCCTTTGTGCTCTGCCACAGGTCATCACCAGATCCATAAATCCATAATATAGCTATTCATTTCCCTCAAACCTCTTCTCCTGAAGTTGCTGCACAATAAATATAATGTTTGCCATTCCTTTACCTTTGTTAAACTCATACTGTTTATCATCTATCCTCACAGGTTCCTTTAATCTGTTATGCATTACTCTTTCTAAATTTTTTATCAAGTGTTTCATTAACTTAAACCCACAATAATTCCCACAATCCAACAATTCAGGACATCTGTGCTGTTCTTATGTGCACTTTGTGTCTTGTATCTATGATCTTTTCCTAATCCTATAGCAGTTCAGTAATTCCAGTATAAAGTCCTCTGCATCTTCACTCTGTTCTTTCAGCATTTCAGTCTGCAACCAGAATGTTTAGGTACTTTTTTGTTTTTATATTACTTAATATTGTCTTAATGGTGTATTTCCATCACTGGTTATTCTACATATTCAATTGTTTGTCATCTATTGTTCTCTGTATTTAAAAGTTGTTTATAGGACTCCCTGTATCTATTCTTATCGCTCTTATTTTTTTGACATATGCATTTCCATCCTTAACTATTCAGACCCTTTCCAGATCTTGATTTTTGTATCTTATACAAATATCCTTCACCAGTTTCTGATTTCTCATACATAGCTCTAGTTTTCAGAGACTAGGCACTTTTCTTTCATTCACATACATTTACGAAATCCAAAGGGCAAGGTAGAGGAGGACATGGTAGTAGGATTTACTGGCAAAGCTGGCTTGATGATCGAACATGCCAAATTGCAAATTCATTGGGCTTCTTTCAGGTTTGATGGGACCATATTATTGGCATGGTGATCACCCCTAGAACCCTTTACCAGCATTTATTCTTACCACAGAATATGTGAAAGATTTTTTTATTTGTTTACCATACTATATACTGTATGTGTGTGTGTGTTTTTCCCCATTGGTATTTTGAACAGAAATGGAAAATAAACAAGTTTAAAGCATTAAAATGCATGCCAAACATGTCTGGGATTCTTGTTTTTGTTTTTCATATGCTAGAATTTTTTTCAATTAAATGATCTTTTCTCAAGATTTCCTGTTAACTTTAGTATTATATAATTATAGAAAAACCAGTTCATGAAATTTGTTTAATTAAAGACATACAATTAAATTTATTTGTTTATAAACAATGGGGTACAGACACACTATCAGACCCACATAATTATTCCCACGGACATGTATTATATAAATAACAAATATTTTGGCCAAAAATAAAACAGTTCTTTACCTTGCAGTATTAAAAAATTAAACCTGATGTTTATTTGTGACATTTAAAAAAGAGAAGATATTTAACACCAGGCACTGGAGGTATTCATAAAGGTTAGAATCAAATGTTGGGAACGTGTTAAAGGTTGGAAATTCCAAGTAATACCACATGTCGTCTTTAGAGACAGACGCTGTAGATAAAAGTAAAGACAGAACAATTTAATTATGCTTTGATTTCCTGGAATATACACAAGCCAGAAATACTTTAATGAATACTTTCTTAAAAGTGTGTAACCCATACCTGGTCAGGGAGTAATATTCAAAATGAGAGACCAAACTTTAAAAGAGTATAAGCATATTTAATGTAAACTGCTTCATAATAAATGGCATTCAAAAAATGTACACCAATATTTAGGGTAACTTTGAAGAAAAGGAAGAATATTTCAAATAGACAAGAGTAGACCTTGGAAGTGTTTTCTTGGCTCAGATAGACTCACATTCTTGTTGGTTTAAACAATATAATTCTAGTAATAATCTATAATTCTATTGGTCCATGCAACTTGTATTACTATTTTTTATCATTATAAATAAATTTCAGTGTGCTGCAATTAATGAAAACAAAAAAAATTGCTTTCATTACATTTCTATGCAGTACCAAAATTTATGGTTACATACATAGGTGAAGCTGGGGGGGAGAGCCCTGAGCAGAAACGTTTTTTTATGGCAGTTACAACTGATTGATTAATCATAGATAAAATGATGATTCATGTACTTTCTCATTCCCCCCCCCCCCCTCAAATTAATTCCTGACTTTGCTGTAGATGCCTCAGAAACAATATCTGAGTACTTTTTACACTATATATGTTATATAAGTCCATGTACCTATAAAGCCCTGATTCAGTATTTCTGCTAAACAGTCTAGTGATCTTGCTTGAATTTTCATGTTTTTATTAAATTTGCTTTTTTATAAGACATATTAATTGTTTGCTTTTATCTATTGCATAGAAAATCTACGATACCATTTTCTGATTGTATATATTCTCAACCTAAACCTGTATTGTCATTTTTATTATTATTGCTTTCTTAAATTTAATGTATTTCCAATATTTATTAACTTCTTTAATTTTCGAAAATGTTGCTTGTTTCTTTTTATACTTTTATATGGTCACACACCTTGTGAGCATTTTCATATTTTGAAAGAGTCTGAATAAAGTTAAAAAAAAATTGATGTTCATGCATTAAGGGCAAGTAGGGTTCCTTCAGCAGTTTAACTTGTTATAAAAATGTTTGTAACACATCAAAACTTTGTCTTCTTAAGCAATTGCTTCCAATTTTCCATTGTATGCTGAATGAAAATTTTAAATCTGGAAGAATTTTGCTGTTTGGAGTATGGGTAATTTTTTTGTCCAGGTTCTGCAAGCTTGTTTCTAGCTTAAAAAGCATTTCTCTAATGGCCTTTATTGTTCTGGGTTTATTCTTGGATGCATTTGTGGGCATGTGAAACCTGAACTTTCAAGTTTAGTAATGGTGCTTAAATGTTACAGCCCCTTAATCTTGACATTAAAATGAGCTGAGTGGCATTTTGATTTTTCACCCACCACTGAGATGGTCGGGAGCATGCGCTGATTACAGGACTGCCTGAAAGTCCTAAATTTGAAGTATTCCTTACATGTGCTTCTTTCACTTTGTGCAAAAGAAGGGAGTAGAATGATGCCCCTAATTCAAAGAAGATTCCTGGTGAAGTAAGAAGTCATTTGTGAAAACTAGCTTTCTTTCAATTGTTTGCCGGTCTGACACTGTCCATCAAACACCTGTCTGCATGACGGGCAACACTGCGATCAGACAGCCTCAGAGTCTTGTATTCAAGTCGTGTAATAATAATAATAATACATTTTATTTGTATAGCGCCTTTCCCATGCTCAAGGCACTTACAGAATATAATAAAGAACGGCAGCATCCATCCATCCATTTTCCAACCCGCTGAATCCGAACACAGGGTCACGGGGGTCTGCTGGAGCCAATCCCAGCCAACACAGGGCACAAGGCAGGGAACCAATCCTGGGCAGGGTGCCAACCCACCACAGGACACACACACACACCAAGCACACACTAGGGCCAATTTAGAATCGCCAATCCACCTAGAACGGCAGCATATACAGTATATAGCATTGTACAAACCAGATAAATAAATAAAGAAGATTAAGAAGTGAATTCTGAAAAAAAAAAGAAACAGACAACATAATTGATGGTCTAGCACACACACACAGGTTACATTAACATCTTGACAGAGAAGTAAACTGAGAGAAGGGTAATAAAGTCAAATAGAGCTAAAAGCCTTCCTGAACAGATGAGTTTTGAGTTGTTTTTTAAAAGAATTCATGGAGTCAGCTGACCTGATTAATTTTGGTAGGTCATTCCAGAGTCTGGGCGCTATACAGCTGAAGGCTGGAGTGTAGATTAGTGAGGGGCACAACAAGGTTGCCAGAATCAGAGGACAGGCAGACACATAGTGATGGAGAAGGTCACTGGTGTAGTTTGGCGCGAGGTTATTTAAGGCTTTGTAAGTTATTAGTAGGATTTTATATTCGATTCTGTAAGACACAGGGAGCCAGTGGAGATGGAGCAGGATGGGTGTGATGTGCTCGCTGCTGCTGGTTCGAGTAAGGACTCTTGCAGCTGAGTTTTGAATAAGCTGGAGCTGTGATATAAGATTAGAAGGGGCACCTGCCAGTAGGGAATTACAATCATCGATGCGGGATGTGATAAAAGCATGGACAAGTTTCTCAGGTTTAGAAAAGGAGAGGAAGGAGCAAACACGGGGATATGTTACGGAGGTGAAAGTAAGAAAGTTTCTTAATGTGATTTATGTGGGCGGAATAAGAGAGGGAGGAATCAAAAATGACACCAAGATTTTTTACAGTAGAGGCAGGTCTGATGAGATCACCGCCAAGATGGACTGGGAAGGAGCTCATTTTATTAAGTTGCATTTTAGTCCCAATTTGCAGGAGTTCAGTTTTATTGCAATTTAATTTTAAAGAGTTCTGCTCCATCCAGGTTTTAATTTCACTAAGGCAGGTTGTGAGCTGAGAAAGCTCTGATGAAGTTCCACTTTTAACTTTGAAATAGAGTTGAGTATCATCTGCATAAAAATGATAACCCAGTCCATAGCTACGGATAATATGGCCAAGGGGAAGCATGTAAATACAGAAAAGCAGAGGACCGAGGACAGAGCCTTGAGGGACTCCTTGTGTGACTGGCGCTGAGCTGGATCTGCTCTTGCCAAGACTAACAAACTCTTGCCTATCAGTCAGATAGGACTTGAACCACTGGAGGGCAGTGCCAGAGATACCCAGCATGTTCTCCATTCTGGACAGTAGGATGTCATGTCTGACAGTGTCAAATGCTGCACTGAGGTCTAACAGAATTAATGTGCTGGTTTGTCCAGAGTCTGCTGCCATAAGCAAATCATTGGTTACCCGTAGCAGAGCAGTTTCACAACTGTGCCGCGCCCTGAAACCAGACTGAAAGGGTTCCATCAAATTATTAGAGGTTAGGTAATTGGTGAGTTGGGAAGCTACAACACGCTCAAGAACTTTTGACAGGAATGGTAAGTGGGAAATAGGCCAGAAATTGTTAAGATTGTCAGCATCAAGACCAGACTTTTTTAACATTGGGGTTACAGAAGCAATTTTAAAAGTGAGCGGCACAGAGCCAGTGTCAAGGGATGAGTTTATTATTGTTGTAACAGTCGGGATTATGGCATGAAGGCAGGATTTAAGTAGTGTGGTGGGGATGGGGTCCAGTACACAAGTAGTCGGCCTCATCTTACAAAGCAGGTTATTAACAGACGCAGATGTGACTGGTAAGAACTTAGAGAAGGAGCTGGATGGAGTGGGAAAACAGGGAGAGATATAAACAGATGATGTATTTATGTTAGTTGAATTATTTAGATCTTTAATTTTGTTATGGAAAAAGTGGAGGAATTCCTCACAGACTTCAGTAGAAGAGGTAGTTGGGCCAGATGCGGGTTCGAGTAGTTTATTAACTACAGAGAACAAAACCCTTGGGTTATCATGGCCACTTTCTATTATTCTGCCATAATGGGTGTTCTTGGCAGCAGTTAGTGCTTCTCTGTAAGCTCTTTGGTGGTCAGAGAAAGCCTGGATGTGCACGGTGAGGCCAGTCTTACGTGACATTCTCTCAAGGCGTCGGCCAGCTGCTTTCATAGATCGCAAATCTGAGTTATACCAAGGAGCTGAACGTTTAAAGGAAACCTCCTTATGTTTTAAAGGAGCTGTTTTATCTAATGCTGAATGAAGGGCTGTGTTATAGTGGTCAACAAGACTATCTAGTGTTGGTAAATAGTTGTAATGTATGTAGTCTTGTTTTTTTTTAATTGTGTTATGGGTTTTTCATTTTAACCTCAAAAAAGTTCAGTTCTAACCTTGAGGAATTACTGTTTTAGCTTAGACAGTTCATACATATATTTTCCTGGGCAGTAGGTGGTTGCAAGACTCTAAGTCTACTTAATGTTTAAATTCACTGTGTATTGTTGTATTTCATCCAGTGAAGATGATGTCAAAGGGTATTACAATGATCTGATTACAATCAAGATAGACCAGGCATCAGCCTGCATCCCATTGATTGTTTAATTTTTTAATGATGCAAACAATGTGTGAATTTGTACATCTTGGTAGTAAGCAGAAAAAGGGAACAGATATTATGAGTTAATAATAACAGATTATTCTTGTAAGGCTCCAACAGAATGCCTATGGCTAAAGTGCCACAGTAAAAAAAAAAAGCATAAATATTTAAATATAACCCCTAGTCACATACCTACAATCAACCGAAATTAAAGTCCTTACATGTGTGTCTTTGTGACATGATAAGAATGGAGTAACCAGAGACAAAAGCAGGCAGACATGCATTGAACAGACTGGGATTCAAACACAGTCTACTGGAGCTGGAAAACAGTAGCATCTGTCTTTGCCAAACCTGCTTTTTAGATTTAGGTTCATGATTAAGCAAATATGACTTGTTCTGTGCCTATATAGGGCATCAAGTGTCATGCTTGTAAATGCTTTTATCTCCTCCCATCTTGACTACTGTAATGCCCTGTCTACTGGTCCAAATAAAACCTCTCTTTCTCGGCTACAGTTAGTCCAAAATGCTTTTAACTCGATCTAGTCGGAAGGTGCATATTACTACCATCTTGTATGAATTGCACTGGCTTCCGTTTTTTTATAGAGTTCACTTTAAAATATTGTTGCTTACCTATAGAGTTCTCTGCGGATTATATCACTGGCCTCCTGTACCGCTATACAGTGTGTCCGGCACTTTGGTCTTGGCAGCAGGACCTCTTAGTCATCCCTCATGCCCAGCTTAAGCTACGTGGGGATTATGCTTTTCAGTCTGTTGCACCAAGGCTCTGGAATGGTCTTCTGCTACCGCTGCGCATGGCTGAGTCAGTTGAATGTTTTAGTAAGCAACTTAAGACATTTTTGTGTAAACAGGTTTTTGAACACAGCTGAGAAGTCTCGGCTTGGACTTTTTGTTTATTTTTAGTTTTGCTCTTTTTATGTTATTTTATTTCTTCCTTTTAATTTTTTTTGTTTTGTTATGGTTCGGATGGGACTTTTATGTGTTTTGTTGTTGTGCGGCACTTTGTGATGTCATGTCTGTGATAGGTGCTTTATAAATTTTTACTTACTTACAGTAAGAAATAATCTTACACATCTCTTCCTGGAGTTTAGCACTTTGGCTTAATATGTAGGAATGAGCTAGGCAGCACAGATCTGCAATTAACATTTTGTGTGTCACCGAACTGAAAACAAAAAAGATACAACCTCTCTAAAAAAACATTGATTAGAATAACAAAGGTGGTGTTCAGTGATGGGCCACAAAAGTATCAGGTAAATAAAAATAAAGCATTGTTACATCCCCATGAGCCTGATTAAACAGGTATGAGTTCCCTTTCTGTAAAATGGGGAGGCTTATCTCTTTAACTTTTATGATTATGGCGTAAGAAAGAACAAAACCATGCGACTCATGATTCCTTAAGAATTTAATTACTAAATTTTACTGAAACAATCATTCAAGAGGTAAGAAAGAAATGGGCTATTATTTAAGCAAGAAAGAGCTAAACAGCAGTATCCTAAAACATATTTAAATGCAGGTCATCCAAAAAACCCCTTCAATAATTCTAGTGATGTATATTAAGGAATAAATCCCAAAAACAAAATCTAAACATTCTCACAAAGAGGGACTAAGACGAGTAGGCTAGTTGGTGTTAGCATCTTTTCAATTTCAAAAGATCCCCAAACTTTAACTACATAGATTTTAAAAACTAGAAATACAAAGTTCCCCAAAAACCTTTTACCAACACAAAGAACAGGAGTCAAGACAGTGAGAAGATTTCAATGCCCCAGCAATTATACTGGGTCTAGAGGAAGCCTTAAATAGGATCTCCAGATGGCTACTCTGTTAGAAAAGCACCTGCATAATTTGGGGAGCACTTTTAAAACATAGGAAAACAATACAGTAAATGAAATATGAATAATAATTAAACAGTAAATACAAAATTAATAACACGTGATTAACTAGTAATAAAATAATAGTTCTAAATACATGATTACACTGGGAAAAGATAATAAATATGAGTGAAAACAATACTAAACAATGGAATTCCAGCAATGTTCTGATAATTATCTCAAACCAAAGTCATTGCCATGGTTCAAAAATGCTCCAAATGACCTTCTAAACTCTTTTACATTCTCTCAAAACTCCAGCCGTTGTCTCATCTTAGTGCCAAATGATAATCTTAATATGTTGGTGATGCTAAGATGGCTCTACTGTTCATTGTGGGATTACTTCTTTGATCAGGAATGAGCCATAAACATCGTATAAGCCATATACCTCCAGAGCTTTTTCACTACACACTTAAAAGGCAAAATCACCTGGTGTCTCAGACAGCATGTGTTATTCACAACAGGTAGAAGGTAGCAGTGTCCCACCTATGCCATGTGTAACCTAATGACCAGTGAGAACTCACCCAGTCTTCTGCTCATCCCTTATTACTTTTCTGTTAGCCTAGTGGCTAAAAATTAGTTGCTTACAGGGCAATTCATAAACTGGGTCACACAGCCATATGATAGCTGCTTACCAAACAAAAGTAACAAGAGCTCACTGACTGATTAAGAATCATAAAAAATGTCATCTACTCCTTCATTGCAAGCTCAGTAACCTTTCATACATGGCTATTCTTCCAGCTAGGTGATTTACCTGTACTAGAAAAAAAAATTGGACCACTTTGAGGAATAACAGTTACTGCTGTTTTTATATGTGTGTGTGTGTAGGTTCAGGAAAATTTTGGTACTCTAGACAACAAGAAATATTTTTGTAAAACTTGTGAATAAAGGAATATTTTAAGTTTTAAATTCAATTTGTTTAGTTTATAGCTGTTTTGTCACATATCTTATATTCATAGCCTAAATCTTAACGTAACTATAAACATGACAAAGAATCATCTGGCACAAGAAGGGACAAAATAACTGTTGCCTACATATTTCAGTTTCTTTATGGTTCTCTAAGCAGTGCATATCAGGGCTTCTTTTTTCTTTATTATCTGGTCACAAACAAAGCACAGTTGTTTTTCACAATCCAAGTACCCATCCACAAGGGAAAGAAGTGTAACTTAAACGGCTTCACAGGTCTAATGCTGTATGATAAAAAGAGTTCTCAGCAAGGTAGTAAAAACTATGCTTTGTACTGTATAGGCAATCCGGAACCCTTTTCAATGCTTTCAGAAGTTATTAGAAAACTAATGAGAACAGATATTTATTTTACTATGATGAGCTTCAATAATCAATTGCCTTTTATTTGGGTTGTCTATACAAATAGCATTTTAAACTGTGTAGCTTTAACAGATGATATTGCATATAAAAATATATATATATATATATATATATATATATATATATATATATATATATATATATATATATATATATATATAGAGAGAGTTACTGTGTATTTGCAACTTGTAAAGTGAACAATTATGTATAAGTTTAAAGTCAGTGGAAACTATGAAATAAAAAGTCACAATAAAGCTTGTTTACAGCAAAGGAGTTTTAGAAGACACAAGCAATAGAACCTCCAGTTATCCTACCAAATGTGTTATAATTTTAGACCCTAACATTTCAGATATGGTCTGGAACTAAAGTTGTTTGGGATTAAACTTGCAATTCACTTTAATTGAAGCCTTTGGCCTAGGAGGGGCCAGTTTTCTTGCACAAATACAATTTAAGTAAAGACCATAAACATAGAGGTTTTGAAGCCACAGACATCAGAAGCAAAAAGTAACATCTGCTGACTATAAGCACTGCTAATCAACTTGCTTGCAATGTACAGTGTACAAGCTACATGATAAGGAACCCATTTTCTGCAAAATAATACTTCCCTTGGAAGCAAACCAGTTAGTAGTAGCACATTGTTATTTTTTATATGTTTGTTTTTAAAGTTACTGTGGCTTTATTTTTTTAAAGATGAATTTTTAATCTCACAAACCAATTTAATGAAGAAGAGTTTTGCACAACAATTAATTTACCTCTGATTTGAAATGATGTGTAAAATGTATACTTTTGAGATGAGAAAATGTTTTGTAGTTAAGATGTTCATAAATGT
Organism: Erpetoichthys calabaricus; assembly: GCF_900747795.2. Lineage (NCBI taxonomy): Eukaryota > Metazoa > Chordata > Cladistia > Polypteriformes > Polypteridae > Erpetoichthys > Erpetoichthys calabaricus. Next base: position 122,620,680 of record NC_041402.2, read on the forward strand.
TGATAGTATTGAGAAGGCTCCATTCAAGTAGAGCCACTTGAGAGCACTAAGTCTAAGAGGCCAATATCATTATAGTGCAGCAGAAGAGCTTTTATAGTACAATGTTTATGACTGCCCTTTATGGCTGACTGAGTTACTTGAACTGATGCTTTACAAGCTGAACTCTTACTGCTGAAGTAAACACCTAAAGTAGAAACTTAATAACTGCTTTATTTACTGGAGCAGTTTAAATTGATGTAATAGTTTTACAAGTATTATTTTTACAGTTGTTCTTTATCTGCTATGAAGACTTTATACTACAGGCATTAGAATTATTTTGAAAGTACAGTATAGATATTCATGGACCACAGAAACCACCTGCAGTAGGAGAAGCTTGGAGAAGCAGGGAGTGGAGATGATTGTGGTTGGGGAGCTGGTAGTAGCAAAACTCTGTGTTACAGGAGATATCAGCAGTAGCAGTGTTCGGTAATGTTATAAAGATTTCTTAAATATGAATCATTCAAAATTTTAAATTGATGGAAATCACAAATCTGTACTGGCAATAAAGGCCAATGTCTACGACAACAAAATAATAAAAAGTGACTGAATACGCTTAGTTATTCAAAAGCACTGCATTAAGTTATTCTTTTCATTTTCTGAGCAAGATTGGGTTAACATGGGCTGTAGAAAAAAATTAACTTCTTTTTGTTTCTTCATGGCTTAGCTCCATTAATTTGCATTTTTTATTTCCTCAGTATGTTTCTTTGAGCATAAAGAGCTTAATATTAAGTATTGACTGGTATTGTAAACTTAGTCCTGATATGTGGGTGGGCAATAGTGCTGGCTTTTTCAAAAATACAAGGTTTTGCTTTTGATAAAAAGTAGTGTAATCCGTTCATTTCATATTTATTATCACATGTACACAGTACAATGGAATTCCTTTTTGCACACATCTATCTACAATTTAAGAAAACTGATGCTAACATTTGTTTCCAATGTGATTTGTAGTCATGAAACTCACCAAAAAGAGTTTTAGGGAATTTTTTACGTTTTTTGGGGGGAATTTAGGGTGGTAGAAAGAACGCAGCATTGCTCCTTAAGGGTTTGGCAACACAGCATAAATCCCATTATGACCAGTAAATTTCTCTTAAAACATTTCAGATTAAAATAAACGATATAAAGTGACTTTTGGAATTGCAACATGGCTAAACACAACCCGCATTGAGACAAGATGTACTCTTATTTAAAAGCTGTAATCTAGCAAGCCGTTGAAGTAGATTTCATAGTAGCTGAGGATAAAAAAAACAAAAATGAAAAAAACGGTGCAGCTGCAGTCTTGGATGAAATCCCTTTTTGCCATGTTGTTATTTAAACTTTATGCCTGCTGATTAAGGTGTTCTCCCATCCCCAGCACAGTCTTTATGCCTGTGCCTGATGGGAATTGTAATCCCCGCTTTGGCACTGCCAAAAGGTTTAAAATGAGATTGAAAATATATATAGAGAGAGCTTTTTATATATATTTTGCACCTTTGTTCCTGGATTAATAGTGCAAATTACACTGGCTGTGAAGCATCATAGATTCATGATTCTTTTTGTGAAGCAAAAATCTAGGTTTCCCTGCAAACTCATTTTTACTGTAATCACTGACATATCACTAATAATAGGCCAAAAGTAGTCCAGACCCAGGTGACTCCCTAGTTCTGGTGTCAGTGTAGGTAGTTTAAGGCTTAATTGACAGGAAAAGCTGAAATTATGGTGGATCTCAGTTTTTCCTATAATTCCAGAGAAAATTACCTCATTTTATATTGATTGAAATTATAGGAAACAGTTTTAAAATACAGCTGGCCTTCACTTTCTACTTTTAATCATTGCTGTAATGTTCAGTATTTTGCTGTGTACCTTCTCTTGCCCACCGCACTGAAAAAAAAAGGCAACTTCATCTCTCATGTTCTTTTAAATTTTCTACTTTCTTCTCACTGGAAATATGACTTTAAAGCAATAGCTGAATGCTAGTGGTGCTGGCAGTGACATGGATGCTGCACAAGTACCTTCCTTGCATAGTCACCTCCTTTTTATGACCAGGTAAATGTGACCAATTGTAATAATAATAATAATAATAATAATAATAATAATAAACTTAATTTATATAGCACCTTATCATACATTTACATGCAACTCAAGGCTTTCCTCAGATTAATTAAAAAACAAAGGTATACCACATTTTTTGTATTATTATTATTAATTAATACTATGATTATTATTACTGTATTATATTGTATTATACAGTGAATTTTGAATGTTTGTGCAAGTTTCTGTTTAAGATGAACTACTCATTGACAAAGTTATTTTTGTACAGATTTTATCTAATAGATAACCAGTTATATCATAGATATTGTTACAAAGACGCAAACTTTTTTTTTCTAAACTTTTGTACATTGTCATTTCATTATTATTTATTATCACTTTGCTGGACTGATCAAGCAATGCTCTTTCTAGCACTTTTCCATCGTCTCCTAGGGTATTGGACAGATGTTCCCAGGACAGTTGAGAGATCTAATTCATCAAGTGTGACTTGAATCGGCCTTCATTGTTGGTCCTTGTCTAGTGGACCACCCATGCACAGCACTCAAAGGGTATTATACAGGCCAGAGCCACCTCATTGAGCTGATCTCAGTTTGGAAAAGCTGCAGGTCTATTTCAAGCTTTTTCTACATTGGGAAGTTTCAGCCCTATCACACAGAGTTGGCTAGCAGCACTGAAAAGGAACCTACTTTTAACTGTATACTAAAAAATAACTTTTTGTACTCACAGTCTCATTCGTTGGAAATCTTATGACAGTGAAGATATAGACTAACTGGAAAATTGAATGCAATATCTGTATACTTAGCTCATTTTTCACCACTCTGGACCAGTACAAAGTCCAGAAAACTGTTGGCCCTGCTATTCATACTCATGAAAAAGAAAACAATTTACCTGACTCCTCTCTTTAAAAAAAGGATCAAGTCAATCTATTCTAGAACAGAATCATGATCTAAGATTTGGAGGCATTAATTCTTTTAACAAGAACATCACACTTATCTGTAAACTGCTCTCGTGTATATGAGAAATCATAGTCTGAAAAAGGAAAAAGACAAAATATGTTTTGTAAAATGGCAAAGGTATAATGGTTAGGTTCCTAAATGGAATATTCTACAAACCTCTTCTGTGCCTCAATATCCTATCCATGAAAATCATGAATTGTAAATGACAGAAAGCACAGTCTTAAGCATCTCTGTGTCTTTCGTATGGACAATCTATGACTATCACAGAAATCCAAAAAAGATGCAAATGTTTGGGAGTAGATGGGGCAGGTTCTACCTCCTAATCATGCCTTCTAGATACCTTCAACATTCCCCATGTATTGGTGCCTCACAGTACAACTACAGAGTTAGTAGTGGTATCCTTTAAAGAACCAAATCCAGTGTTTCTAAAAAGGCCAAATTATTTTCAGAGTTATAAAGAATATTTCTGTTATACAAAAATAAAACATTTTGTTTGTGGTTTTGTCATGGAGGAAGAGCCTGTATGCTTCAGTGATCCTTAAATTTACTGTATGTTGTGTACTTCTTGGACTAAAGGGGAGGTCCATAAAAGGGACAATCCTTAAATGACTCTTGTAGTAGGTCAAGTTATATCTAAGAGAACATTTTCCAGAACAAGGAGACTGGGGTTCAGGACTCAGAGCTGTGATATTGGTATTCTCCCATCTGAAACCACTTTGTATTTATATTTTCTTTTTTCTAAATGGTAAGCCCCTCCACGTTTTCAGTTTTGTCTGATTTCTGTAAATGAATTCTGTAGTATGTATTTATATTATACTTTTATTCATTTCTTGGATTCACATAGTTTTTGTTTTTAACGCGATATTTGTATGCAGCTAGATTATGTACACATTTCAGTTATTTGATTTCAAATATAAACAAGCATTTTATTCCCCTACACATTTTAAGATTATCATTTACTTGTACCTTTGTAATTTCAATGTAATCTTAATCTTTTTCTGGTTTAATGTTTTTAACTTATACTCAGTATAAATGTAACTTCCCCCCCATCACTTAGCTCATACATAATATGCTCCCATGTCCCATAAACCTGTAACCGTCATTCCTCCTCTGTCTTACATGGGGGCACATGCAAAACTTTAGAGAAAACCATTTTATCAGTTGTTCTCCCAAGACTGGCATCTATTATAGATCCTATTTAAGAATCCACAATTTATTGTTCCTACTGGTGTGGCATTTTCCTTTGTGTTGATGTGTGGTGTATATACCTGCTAAATTATGAAGAGCATGTGTAACATGGCATAAAATACATAACTAACACAAAACTAAAATACATATATAACTAACATGTGTGATGTAGTATATACATAGAAGACATCTCTTTATTACATCATTATATTAAAAAAATCACAACATAATGTAAAATCCCTGCCTTTTCTGCATTCACTTTATACAATAAACAACTTGTACAGTTTTATTCTGTATTTCAAAAATAATTTCTTATTGACATTGTAAGAAAAGGCATAAAAAGGCATAAAATCTATTAATGAAGAAAACAGAGTTTATAATATAGTCAGAATTACTTTTTGAAAAGTACTACATCAATATTTAATGAGCAATCATGCTACATTTCATTGATGGCATGGAGCTTATGGAGAATAGTCATGCTAAATACATCTGATTCATTCATCATCAATCAACTGCAAGCCCAAGTGTGCATATTGACTTGCATTTGAATGTAACATGTTACTAAAATGAGGGTCCCAAACATAGCAAAAGTACCCTCTGCAGGCTCCCAGCCTAGCAGATTCCAAACAAGCTGGCAAAATAAAAAGAGATGTGTCAGAACAGAGCAAAAGCCTCTCAAATGGAAGGATGACCATAAACTCTCAGCTTGTGTACAAAAGGACAACCAAAGAATCCTTATAAATTAAGGACTTAATTGAAACAACAGAAAAATGCAAACAGAATGTTCAAAAATTGGCTAAAAGGAGTTGCCTAAAAGCCAGTCCTAGGCAAACAAGTCAAAATTCAGAGGAGAAAATCAGAGACAAAAGAAAATCAAGAAAACCAGACAATCCAAAAAAAATAGCAATGCTCATAAAACCCTTTTCACAAACAAATTCCACTAACCGATGGGCCTGCCAGAGGAAGGGCTCAGGAGTAGTGATATCAGGGTGACCCTGCCTCTTGGAGCTACACCCACAAAATATAAGAAATATCAGGATGTTTAAAGGAATGGTGCAAAATCACAAAAAATATTTAAAAAAAACAGAAAGATAATAATCCAAAACATCAATAAAACAAATAACCAAACATTTCTTCATAACAGAGGTTATCAATTGTAAATGGGGTTTGTGTTTAATATGTTGTATTTTTGTTATATTGAATTATTATTTGAATTGAATTGAATTTTTTTTAGCTTTTGGATAACTTAGCTATTAACTAAACAAACAGGCTTGATGGACTGAAGTGTCTCTTCTCGTTTGTCAAATTTCTTATATTTCTAATTATAGAAGTAATATTAAACAAGGTACAGAATTAGTACTATTATAATCACACCTAGATACACAGGTGTATTGGCAGGCAGGAGAGGTGGCTGTTGCACTGTCTCATATAAAAATTAGTAATAAAAAAAAATATATATAAACTGCATAGTTTATTATTAATTTATTCAAATATGTAAAAATATGCATTAAAATATACGTATTTTTACTTGTAAAGTTAACATCCAAGTTGTTTCATACGACTATTACATCACCACCTTCCTTCCAACTTAAAGCTTTAGGTGACTTTAAATGGGTCAGAATAAAGAAAGGTTGATGCATGAAAACAGCAGTTCAATAAATTGTTAAATGTGTAGTTAGATGTAACAATTTGTGGAAGAATAACCCAGTCACCACAACACCATCATCTGCTTGTACATCGGCTAGTACTAATGAGACAAAGTAGGACAGAATAGTACAAGATAAGCAATATGTCAAACATTGTGTTTGTGGTGATCAGGTTGGGACATAATTATAAAAAGCACCCAACTGCCATACTTGAGTAAAAGTGGAGTTATTTTCCTAAAAAGTGACTTATGTAAAAGTAAAAGTTTCCTCATATAAAAACTACTGAAGTAGAAGTTTTAAAGTATCTGACATTAGGTGTACTTATGTATCAAAATAAAAGTAAAGTGTAGGGTCTCTCTCTGTTTTATATAGAGTGTAGTCAAGAAAAGGTCTTACAAACTTAAAATTATTCAGGCTGCATTCTTATTGCATTTTAGTCATATTACAGTCACTAAAGTATGAGCCAGATGACTGCAAATTGAAGTAGTGAAATTCAGTTTAAGCTGGGCACCTTATTCATTGTGACCTGATTCACTGGGTAGCGTGCTAATTGGAAAGGTGTCCAGGCTACCTCACTTAAAGAAGGAGCTAACCCATTACTGAAAACCCCTTCATAAAGTGAATTTTCATAACCTAATTAGAATTTGTTTTAAATGGAAACATTTTTAAGTGTTCCCTGGCTCCAAAGTGGCTTCTTTTTTTAATAACAGTGAACTATATGAAAATGTACAGAATTGGTTTATTAATAACATTAGTCAACAAAGCAAACCCCAATAAGACATCGCCCTTCATTAAACACAGTTTAACAAAGCCCTTTATCTAGGACTTTATCAAACTCTAAGAAATGGCCTTTTGGTTTTAATTGGGCTTTTTCAACTGTTTCGCAATGTGCTTTGGACCTGTGATGCCTCGGGTAATGTGGGAAAAATATGAGCAACACACATGACAAGCTGAGTGAACCACAGCACTTGAATTCACAAGCCCTCCTCACTGTAGCCTACAGACCAAGCTGGCTGCCACAGTGATGGTGTTAGAATGCAAATAACAGTTTAGAAATTGTGCGCCACTAACATTCAGCTCCACCTTCAAACATCCAGCTCCACCCCATTGTACAGGGTGGGGAAGGTGTGACTGTGTAGATGGGTGTTAACTCCGGATGTACACACTTGATTCTTCAAATACACAATTTTTCATAAAGTGGTTGTCCCTAAAGTGGGGAAAACATTTATTTTATTTTTTTTGACTGAATAAAACATAATCTGTATTTGTGTAGCCTACTTGTTTTCTGTTTTAGTAATGTGGTAACAGATGTGTCAATGTCAGTGTCAATTTATTGATAGAGCACATTTAAGGCAACATCAGTAATGCTGTAGCCAAAGTGTTGTACAATGAAATATACAATAAGGCATAAAATAAATAGAATAAAATACAATAAAACACAATACAAAACAGCACTAATGACTATGAGGAAGGAGCCATCCGTATCACTGAAGGTCACGGACAGAGGTGGGTAGTAATGAGTTACATTTACTCCGTTACATTTACTTGAGTAACTTTTTAAAAAAAATTTTACTTTTAAGAGTAGTTTTACTGCACCATACATTTTACTTTTACTTGAGTACATTTGTGAAGAAGAAACGGTACTCTTGCTCCGCTACATTGGGCAACACTCAGCTTGTTACTTTTTTCCATTTATACATTAGATATGCTATATTTTTGCCAAAGAGAAGTTGCCAGTGGATCTACTGCATAACTGTTTCACCAATCAGATGTAGCAACAATAATCACATGACTGCATTTCACCAATCAGACGCAGCAACAATAATCACATGACTCTGTTTCACCAATCACACTTAGCCATGCAGTCACATGACCACCACAAACTTCCTGCGTCTGCAGCCTATGAGAGACTTTTAGTCATGCGGGGCTCCTGTTCACTGCTAAACATTTACAGCTTCACTGCAAGAACCTTGAGAGCCAACACCTGCTGAAGCTTAACCATCATTTCACTGAGTGAAGAACAAGCACGTTTTAACCAAACATGCACAGACACAGACAGTCATGGTTAAGTGAGACTTATTGAATGTGCACAAGCTGCCTTGTTCTAATGTTATTTTCTGTCAGTTGTGCTATTTGGATGGCAAGTGTGTGATGATGCCGGTCCCCTACAGACTCTTTTCTTTTCTCCTTTTCTTTGATTCCTCCTTCTGTTTCTGTGCATACTGTATATACACTCCCATCTCCGTGGGCCTTAATCACACACCGCAGAAAGCCAATGAAGAAAGTGAGAATGATTGCACCCACACGTGCAGGTGTGACTCGGTCCGACTACCTCATTAACTCCCCTCGGTCGTGCAATTTCGCCTACGGAGAGTGAGACGGCTTTATGGATTTGAAACTGGCCTTTTTTTTTTTTTTTTTTTTTTTTGAAGCTGCGAACCCGCTACACCACAAAGTGAATATGCAGTATTATACTGTCAGTGTACAGTATATCTTGTCACTGTAAGTAGTTTGCACTGTTCAAACATACATGTTACCTACTGTAGGTATTGGCTTCAAAAGCTTTATTGTGAAAAACTGAGATTTGGAACTTTGTGTTATTTGTGCATCTTTATTTTGTAAAGATGTTATTTATTTTTACTCATTTTTTTATTGTATTATTTGGAAATAGCAGAATTTGCACATTATTTTATATTTTTGTCTGTCTTATTAAAACATTTCTAAAAAATAAATCATTTATTATTTTCAAACAGTTACTGAGTACTTGAGTAGTCTTTTCACCAGATACTTTTTTACTCTTACTTGAGTAATTTTTTGAATGACTACTTTTTACTTCTACTTGAGTAATATTATTTTGAAGTAACGCTACTCTTACTTGAGTACAATTTTTGGCTACTCTACCCACCTCTGGTCACGGAAACCTAGAGAACAGAAATGCGTCTTCAATCTAATTTTAAACAATTCATTTGAAGGTGACTCTTGAATGTAATTTGATAAACAATTCCTCAGACAAGGTGCTGCAGCTGCAAAAGCCCTATGCCCCTTAGTTTTGTACTTAGTACAAGGGACAACATGAAACAGCTGTAGATCTAAACTCTCTGAATGGCTAGTGTATAACACACAATTCAGATAAATAATCGGGAGCATATCCATGTATTGATTTAACCCTTTAACCGCCAACTCCCTAAATATTCCCCACGCCAGGCGAAATCTGAACAATTTTCATTTTTTTACTTTTTTACATTTTTTTTACATTTTTTACATTTATTCAAGCAGTATTGACCACTAAATGTTGTGCAAGTTCTAGAAATGGGCAAACACATAATAAAACACAAAATGTACCTTTTCTCAGGCTTCCACAACAATAAACTTTCATCAACTGTAACTGACGGTCCTGGCATGTAGGGCAACTGAAATGCTTCAAATAAATGGTCAATCAAAGGACGTAGCTTGAACAAGCGGTCGCGGTTTGGATCTTTCTTATCTGGCTCATTTCTGTTGTCATTCAAATGAAAGAATTTCAGCAGCAAAGAGAATCGGTTGCGTGTCTCAATAAACTGTGCTGCATACAGATTTGTCTGATGAGCAAAATGTCTGATCAAATCAGGTGACACAAACAGCTCATAAAACTGCTCAGCAGTGTAATTGTTTACATCAACAGTAAAGCCACACGTTGCCACAAACGGATGCAGAAAAGGTATTTCACCTCAGGCAGCAGTCCAGTTGAGATGCTGGGGATACACCCACTCATCGCCGTCATCCGATGCGCCGTCATTCACAGTATCATGCAGCGCACGTTGCTGATCATCATTGTCGCTAAAATCTTCTTCAGAACTGCTACAATCATGATCAGAATTATTGTCCAAAATCGCCTGCAAAACCTCACTTGAAGTCAGTTTACGTTTCGCCATATTCACAGCTTTCACTTTCGAATCACATCACGTGATTGGCCAATACAAGCGCAGAGTTGTCAAAATACAACGTAGTAATAATACCCACGCCAAACTGTCAGTTGTACTACGCGCCAGGCATTCATATAACCACAGGCAAATGTGCCGGATAATTCCGGCAGTAGGGCGTCAGCATTAAAGCTACGATGCCAGATATATCCGGCAGAGTGCGGTTAAGGGGTTAATAACCCGCAGTAAAATTTAAAATCAATTCTGAAACTAACAGGCAGCAAGTGTAAAGAGGCTAAAATTGGAGATACAGAATCAAACTTTCTTGCCCCAACCAAAAAACGAGCAGGTATCTAGCAAAATATAGCAGAGCAAAAGTAAGCCTTTGCATTTGAAAATGTAGTGAAGTAACAGTGGAAGCAGTCAGATTATTTTATTCTAAATTAAAGTTGAAATATTTTCAAAACATATTCCAGGAGAGTATTGAAGTAAACTATTTCAACTTTGTTACTATACAACACTGAGCAGGGATCATGTCATCATACTTGAACACTTTGTTGGTTTTATTAAAGTAACTGGAAGGTGAGGGCTTAGCTATAAGCACATGTGGCACAGATCATATTTTAAGTGTGAACAGCAAAAAACAACAAATAAAATATCATTATTTCAAATGAGATTTTTACCACTTTTGTGTGTGCTACTAAATCCAATTTGGACATGACTCTTCAAACTGATCTGAATTTGAACCCTTGAACTGGAATTTTCACAAACCTTCATAATATCTTTGTGTGACAATTAAGTCAAATGACAGTGCCAGTTCAGTGTGCCAAGGGACATAATTAGTATTTGCAGTGACTGTCACCATCCAGGTCAATACAGCACTAATATAGCTTAATTTCTGCACATTTTCTGACAAAAATTGTATTGGCGGTTGTTTTCATAAATGAATGTACTCCTTGGCATTCTTAATTTATGAACCAGCTTTTTGCATTCAAATCTTCAACATCATACTGTGATGATCCCTAAACTTTCTTGTGTCCAAGAGTTTACACATACAGATATGGCAGTGATAATTAATCTTTCCCTTTCTGTTGCTTTTCCTTGCCATCAGGAGCTGACAAATTTACAGAAGTCCTACAATGGAAACAACATGAAATAGGGCAATAGCCTGCATACTCTTGGTGTCCATTATGATCTATTAGGTCACAAAATTCATTTGGACTTCTTTCAGCTGCTTCCATTAGGCGTTGCCACAGTGGGTAATTTTTTTTCCATATCTTCCTGTCTTCGCATCTTGCTCTGTTATACCCATCACCTTTATGTCCTCTCACACCACATCTATAAACCTTCTTTTTGGCCTTCCTCTTTTCCTCTTGCCTGGCAGCTCTATCCTTAACATCCATCCATCCATCCATTTTCTAACCCGCTATATCATAACACAGGGTCACGGAGGTCTGCTGGAGCCAATCTCAGCCAATGCAGGGTGCAAGGCAGGAACAAATCCCGTGCAGGGCACCAACCCTCCGCAGGACACACACACACACCCACACACCAAGCACACACTAGGGACAATTTAGGATTGCCAATGCACCTAACCTGCATGTCTTTGGACCGTGGGAGGAAACCCGAGGAACCACTAGGGAGGACCACTGCGCCACTGTGCTGCCTATCCTTAACATCCTTCTCCCAATATACGCAGCATCTCTCCTTTGCACATGTCCAAACCAACATAATCTCACCCCTCTGACTTTGTCTCACAATCGTCCAACCTGAGCTGACCCTCTAATGTACTAATTTGTAATCCTGCCCATCCTCATCATACCCAATGCAAATCTTAGCACCTTTAACTCTGCCACCTCCAGCTCTGTCTCCTGCTTTCTGGTCAGTGCCACCGTCTCCAACCCATATAACATAGCTGGTCTCACTGCTGTCCTGTAGACCTTCCCTTTAACTCTTGCTGATGCCCGTCTGTCACAAGCTACTCCTGACACTCTTCTCCACCCATTCCACCCTGCCTGCACTCTCTTTTTCACCTCTCTTCCACAATCCCCGTTACAATGTACTGTTGATCCCAAGTATTTATACTCATCCACCTTCACCAACTCTACTCCATGCATTCTCACCATTCCACTGACCCTCCCTCTCATTTACACATATGTATTATGTCTTGTTCCTACTGATCATCATTCCTCTCCTCTCTAGGGCATATCTCCACTTCTCCAGGGTCTCCTCAACCTGCTCCATACTTTCGCTACAGATCACAATGTCATCAGCAAACATCATCTGTCTAATCTTGTCTGTCCACCTTTCCATCACCATTGCAAATAAGAAATGGCTCAGAGCTGGCCCCTGATGTAATCCCACCTCCACCTTGAATGTATACATCACTCCTACCGCAGACCTCACCACTGTCACACTTCCCTTGTACATATCCTGTACAACATGTGAATTTCCCATTGGGATTAATAAAGTATCTATCTATCTATCTATCTATCTATCTATCTATCTATCTATCTATCTATCTATCTATCTATCTATCTATCTATCTATCTATCTGTCTGTCTGTCTGTCTGTCTGTCTGTCTGTCTGTCTGTCTGTCTGTCTGTCTGTCTGTCTGTCTGTCTATCTATCTATCTATCTATCTATCTATCTATCTATCTATAACTCCTGACTTCTTCATACAATACCACAACTCCTCTTGAGGCACCCAGTCACATGCTTTCTCCAGGTTCACAAAGACACAATGCAACTCCTTCTGGCCTTCTCTATACTCCATCAACACCCTGAGAGCAAACATCACATCTGTGGTGCTCTTTCTTGGCATGAAACCATATTGCTGTTCACTAATCATCACCTCCATTCTTAACCTAGCTTCTACTACTCTTTCCCATAACTTCATGCTGTGGCTCATCAATTTTATTCCCCTGTAGTTACTACAGTTCTGCACATCCCCCTTATTTTTAAAAATCAGTACCACTACACTTCTTCTCCACTCCTCAGACATCCTCTCACTTTTCAAGAGTCCATTAAACAATCTGGTTAAAAACTACACTTGATATCTCTACTAAACACCTTCATGCTTCCACAGGTATGTTATCTGGACCAATGACCTTTCCATTCTTTATCCTCTTCATAGCTGTCCTTACATCTTCCTTGCTACTCTGTTGCACTTCCTGATTCACTATCTCCATATCATCCAACCTTCTCTCTCTCATTCTCTTCATTCATCAGACTCTCAAAGTACTCTTTCCAACTGCTCAACATACCTTCCTCGCTTGTGAGTATGTCTCCATCTTTACCCTTTATTACCCTAACCTGCTGCACATCTTTCTCTGCTTGGCCTGTCTGCCTAGGCAATCGGTACAGGTCCTTTTCTCCCTCCTTAGTGTCTAACCTCTCATACAACTCCTCATCTGCCTTTTCTTTAGCCTTTGTCACCTCTCTCTTCACCTTATGCTTATCTACTTGTACTCTTGTCTACTTTCTGTAACTCTCTAACTATCCCACATCTTCACCATTCTCTCCCTCTGTATACTTTCCTGTGCTTCCCCATTCCACCAGCAGGTTTCTTTGTCCTACTTCCTCTGTCCAGATGTCAGGCCAAGCACCCTTCTTGCTGTCACCCTTACTACTTCTGCTGTAATTGCCCAGCTGTCTGGTAGCTCTTCACTTCCACCCAGTGCCTGTCTTCCCTCCTCCCTAAACTCAACTTTGCAGTCTTCCTTTTTCAACTTCCACCATTTCATACTTGGATCTGCCCTCACTCTCCTCCTCTTCTTGATCTCCAACATCATTCTACAGACCACTATCCAATGCTGCATAACTACACTTTCCACTTCCACCACTTTGCAGTCTTCAATTTCCTTCAGATTGACTCTTCTGCATAGGATATAATCTACTTGTGTGCATCTTCCTCCACTCTTGTATATTACCCTATGTTCCTCCCTCTTCTTAAAATACGTATTCAACACAGCCATGTCCATCCTCTTTGAAAAATCCACTATCATCTGACCCTCTTCATACCTACCAATCACCTCCTAATCTTCTCTGTTCCCTTCACCAACATGTCTATTGAAATCTGCTCCAATCACCACTTTCTGTCCCTTGAGTACACTGTCCATCACCTCATCCAACTCACTCCAGAAATCTTCTTTCTCATCCATCGCACACCCAACATGTGGGGCATTTGCATTAACAACATTCATCATCACACCCTTCAATTTCCAGCTTCATAATCATTACTCTGTCTGACACTCTTTTCACATCCAAAACACTCCTGACATACTGTTCCTTCAGAATAACCCCTACCCCATTTCTCCTCCCATCCACAACATGATAGAACAATCTGAATCCACTTCCTATCCACCTGGCCTCACTCCCCTTCCATTTCGTCTCTTGCACACACAATATATCAACCTTCCTTCTCTCCATCATATTGGCTAACTCTCTTCCCTTACCAGTCATACTGCCAACATTCAAAGTTCCTATCCTCAGTTCCACTCTCTTTACTTTACTTTTCTCCTCCTGCCTCCAGACACGTCTCCCCCCTCTTCTTCTCCTTCTTCGGCCAACAGTAGCCCAATTTTCACCAGCACCCTGTTGGCTAACAGTACTGATGGAAAACGTTGTTAATCTGGGCCTCGACTGATCCGGTATAGAAATCTGTATTGTTGTCCGCATATTGATCTGGCAAAATTTTACACCGGATGCTCTTCCTGACGTAACCCTCACCATTTATCCGGGCTTGGGACCACATTATGGATATTTTTTCTTTTGCCCTGAAGGTTGGGTACCACTCTCTCTTTTACTTGCTGAATCTATTTATATGATTTCTATTCTTCAAATGCAGCTGTCATGTTTTAGTCATGTCTGCATCATGAAGCACTGAAGAGCTTCCAATCCCTGCTGCAAAGTCACACCTAAAGTGACAGTTGCTGAAAAATAAATATGTACCATTCTCCTCATGCTTCCCATCTGCTGAAAGATGGTTTCAAATTGTTGATTTCATACTACCACAGTAACACTAGGAAACCATTCCTGTCAGCAATCAATCAAACTTTATTTTATATTACACTTTTTTTGCAGAGTACCACATTACAAAGATTTATTTTGCAGCATATTTTCAAGTTAGGTAAAGTTAACTGGCTGACAAACCTTAGTGTAGAGTAAATATTTTTTCACAGTTAATTAAATACTGTTTAGTTAGCCTTCTTAAGAATGCGGCTTTTGAACATGTATTTGGATCCCACAAGCAATGCATTAAATCCACTGCTTGACAATTTTTGCCCCTTGGTCTTTTCAGAGTAAAATGGCCATGCATTCCAGTGATGATTGTTTTGTGCTTTTTCCAATCTCTTCTGCCTTCTGCCAAGTACTGTTATGAAAGTACTATATAATCAAGTAAACTGTTTTTTTAGTTGAGTAGATTTTAACAAGTAGAGTTTCAGCCGTTCTTTCTGTCCTTTACATTTGTTTAAGTTTGTTTACTGTGTTGTAGTACTTTTACATCTCATGTTTAAAACAAACCCTCAAGAGAATGAAGAACACAAGTGATTGATGGGATAACTTGACAAATGATCACTTGCTAAGATTCTGTAGAAATACACCATTGTTTCATATTTGGCTGACACCTTTATTCATGATGAATGACAAAATCAAGAGATTTGGATTTTAAATCCAGTGTCTTGACTGCTTGTAATAAGTACATAAGTTTAATATGTCACTGTGCTCTGTACAAAAAATATTTTATAAATCCACTCACATGTACAAGCAAGATTTAGAACACAGGGGCTCAGCATTTAGAACTGCTAGGCAAGCATTAGAAGACAAGAAAGGGACAACTACAAAGATGGGCATTGTACTATTTCTCTGTGACAGAGTCAGCATGATATTGGATCCTCTCTTTGTCTTGTTTGGAATGGCATGATTTACCTAAGTAAGGGCCTGCACATGGAGAAAGAGTATAAAGCCTTGGAACATTGCCCGGCACAGCTTTGAAGCCAATGGACGGATGGGAGATAACATCATCTGATCCTGAAAATCCATCCAGCGCTGCAACGAAAATGGCAGACTGTATACATCGAGCTCCCACCTCAGTAAAAAAGTTTTGCTATGGCTTCCTCATTTTTAATGCCGTGTAAATCGTCATTAATGAAAGCTAAGTTATTTTCTCTTATGTGATTTCTTACCGCCGTATCACTCTTTAATATTATATCTATATAGTTTCGGGTTACTTAAGACGACGCATTTAAAAAGAACTTATTCCAACCAGGGAGCTAGTGCCCCCTGCTGGATAGACTGCCACATTACAATGCCTGCCTATCTGAGTATTATGCCTGATTTATTAAAAGAAACACCAGTAAAAACAGAAAAGTTTTACTTTTCTAAACAGTTCCAATGAATATTAATTCTATGTCAATTAAATAAAATGCTGTGTCTTGCTTTTCAAAGGCCTCCTCTGTAGCTGAACTGACATCATCATCACTGGATCAGCACATCCCTAAAAGGTGTCCTTACAAATTGAGAAGCAGATGGTAATCAAATTGTGTAGGTGATGTGTTGTTATAGCTTTCACTGCACAAACACATTTGCCAGAGGGAAGTCTGGGTGAGTTGGATCAGCAGTGATCTTTGTAGCCCACTTCCTTACTTTGGACTCAGATAGGACTTCAGTGTGTGGTAACTTCCAGCTTATGATCCCATCACAGGCTCTGATGATGCACTGCAGATTGGTCTCAGCCTGAACAGAGGCAGCACCAAACCAGACAGTTACAGATGGGGTCAGAATGGACTCAACGATGGCTCTGTAGAATTGGACCAGTATTGCTTAAGGGAGATTAAATTTTCTCAGCTGACACAAAAGGAACATTCTCTGATTGGCTTTCTTAATAATGCATGTGATTTTATTGTTCCACTTAAGGATTTGTAGCACAGTGCCCAGAAACTTAAAACGATTCTGTCATCCTAACAGCTGAGCAATTTATAGCAAATGATTAGTGAGCAGGTGACTGTTTCCTGAAATCTATGATCATCTTTTTTTTTTTAATGCCAAGGTCCAAATTATAATAGCTGCACCACAATGTCAGATTTTCCACCTCGTGTCTGTACATGGAGTCATTGTTGTTTAAAATGAGGCCTATTAGTGTAATGCCATTTGCAAATTTAAGAAGTATGACAGACAAATCGCCAGAGGTATAGTCATTTGTATAAAATGAGAAGAGTGGGGAAAGCACACATGCCTGTAGTGCACCAATACTAAAGGTTATTGGGGCAGACATGTGTGTGTCCAACTGCACATACTGTTTCCTATCTGTAAGAAAGTCTGTGATCCAATGGCAGATTGAACTAGGCAGGTTGCACTGAATACATTTCTTATCTAGGAGCTCTGTAATGATTGTTTTGAAAGCAGAGCGACAAAAGTCCACAAAAACAGTGCACAGTTGCAGAGATTGGCTGAAAATGTCTGCAAAGACTGTAGACCACTGGTATGTATTGTGCCTTAGTGTAGAATAAGGTCCAGACCTATAGCGTTTTCAATATTTTGCATTTTGAATAAGCTGCAGATGTCTTTTGTAGTGATGACTGGAAGGGGATGATGAGCAGAAGTGGAGTGTAGAGTAGTAACAGTGACACCATCAGGTAGATTTATGTATCGTTGTCTTTCAAAGTGACAGTAAAACTGATTTAACTGATTAGCCAGACTGGAATCAACTGTTTTTTCTTGTAGTTAGTAACCTGTTTAAGGCCTCCCCAGACTGATGCACTGTTGCACGCAATTGTTCCTGCAGCTTATCTGAGTACTTTCTTTCAGCACATTTAATCCCTTTCTCCAAGATATACTTGGCTTTCCTATATTCCTTGCGATTGAAGATCTGAAAGCACACTCTTTGTCCAGGTGCAGTCAGCTGAGCTCTGAGGTGAACCAAGACCTGTTATTCCTAAACTTCACAATTTGTTTTTGTTGGAATACAAACATCTTCACAAAAAACTAATATATGAAGTTACAGCATCAGTGTATTTGTGTATGTTGCAGTTTTGAAGGCACTCCAGTCTTTACCGGAAAAGCAGTCCTGAAGTTCTTCTGTTGCCTTGCTGGTCCATTTTATAACTGTTCTTTTACTGACTTTTCAGCTTTTGTCTGTAAGCAGGAATTGGGTGAATCATAGAATGGTCAGTATTACCAAGAGATTAATGGGAGAAGGCTTGATAAGCATCCTTAACTTGTGCATAGCAGTGATCGAGAATATTTCCATCTCTGGTAGGACATTTTATTTGCTATTGATATTTAGGAAGGACCTGGATAAAAGAGATGTGGCTAAAATCACAAAACATAATGATGTGTGAGTCTAGGTTGTTTTTTTCAATCTCAGTGATTGCATCAGCGAGTCTCCACTGCACTTCGTGAGCATTAGTGCGAGGGCAAATGTAAACACTGCCTAGAATCACTGAGGAAAACTCACGTGGTAAATAAAATGGCTTACAGTTAATAGTAAGAAATTCTAGGTTGGGAGAGCATGATTTAATGTCATTTTATAGTCTTAAATGGTAATGAGGCAGTTTCAATCTTAGTTTCAAAATTCCCCATGAGTTATTGCATTTTAGCCTATTGTTGCATTGATATTTATAGTTCTAGGGATTAGAAGAATAGATTAGATATAGCCTGCTCTCCTTCTCTCCCCCCTTTATCCCCCCACCCCCCCCATTTTGCCTCCCCACATGAGGCTTGATCCCACTTTGCGATGTCCCAGTCCTCTGACATACGAAGAGACAAAGCACGTCCAAAACAAAACAAACCCCACCCCTCAGCGGCGTTAGAGAATTAAAACAAAGAGATATCTATTGCAGCTGAATTCTTAATACTATCTGCCGAAAATATAATCATTAACAATCTTTAAGCTTAAAATAATCTTCAGCAATTTTAAGATATTAAGATAAAAAAAGAATGAACCCTGGGAATGATTTTAAAAAGTAGTCTAGGATAAACATGGTAATTCCTACTGTAATAGTATAATGTAATAGTATAAATAGTATAAATAGCAATAAACCAAGTGTATGATGTTAAACAGTCTACTTTAAGGTAGTAAAAAAAAAAAAATCCTACTTTAATTACTTCCACACTTCCACACTCACGTCTATAACTCTAATTAAGACATAAACATATAATGTCCGGATAAAGAAAAGGATGTATAATTATAATACCAGTCTCTTTAAATATGGATCCAGAGAGCAGATGATAAGGTCCTTCCCATGCCTTGATAGAATATGGCTCCTTATTAACTTTCAAAAGAGTGTCGGAAACAGCTTCTTTAATTCCTTTTCAGCTTCTTCTTTGCTTGAAAAATATAATATTGATCTTGAACTTCCACTTTCAGTTTGGCGGGATACAAGAGGCTGTATTTGATATCGGCTTCCCGTAGCAACTTTTTAATGTTAAAGTAGGCTGCACGTTTTGCAGCTGTTGATGGTGAGAAGTCGGGGAAAATACAAATAAGATTATTTTCAAATATAATCTCTTGCTTGTGTCTGAGATGTGCCATCACATCAAGCTTACATCGTAGTCGCTCGAAGCAGACAATAAAAGACCTAGGTTTAAAGGTACTAGACCTGTATATGCGATAAGCAGCTGCTATCTCAGTGTCGAGTTTAAAATCATCTCCAATGATTTTAGACAGTAATTCTACTGTAAATTTCATTGGGCTTGAGCTTTCTCGTTTCTCAGATATACCCTCAATTCTTATATTATTTCTTCTGTACCCATCTTCCAGGGCTGCAAGTCTGTCTCCAAGTTTTTTGCATTCGGAATTCGCAGCTGCTTTTTCATCGGCGTTAGACGCCAATTATTCCGCTGTTTCAACTCGAGCCATGAATGCCTGCTTAACGTCATCCAGCTGATCTGTAACGTCTTTAATCTGGTCGGTAAGCATTTTCAGTTTGAATCTATTTTCTTCGATGTGTTCCTCTAATTTCTCCAACATGCCTTTAAAGTTCACGTCAAAACATTTAAATAGATCCCGGTCTTTGTTATCCTTCTTAAGCTCAATGTTAGACTTCATAAGCTCATTCTTGTTATCCTTCTTAAGCTCATTTATGGCCGTAGCCATGGCGGCAGCCAGTGTAGCAATCATCTCTTTCAGTTCGGACAGTTCGCTTTGGATTTCGTGCTCTGAGAGTGGAAATGCAGCTCCTGTTACAGCAGGTGCTGCAGGCTCGCGATGAGTAGATGAGAGCACATCCTGCAGGGCCTTTTCTAGTCTCGAATGATCCTCAGAAATCGGTGATCCAGCGCGACCTGTATCACCTGTATCACTTGCACCTTTGCTCCTGTTTTCACTCTCGACTGGAGATGATACAATGGAGCGGGGTCCCAGGAGATCTGCGCCTTCATCTGCCTGTTCCAGGTCATTTTCCGAGAGGCCATACCTTGCACTCAGGCCGGATGTCTGTCCAGACTTTGAAGCAGCTTTAAGTTTCTTTTCCGGTTCTTTCTGACTTTTCTTCTTGTTACTCATGCTTGTATATTGTAGTGGAAGTTCCTTGGTCGGGTTAAATACAGGATACCTCTAAATAATGTGAAATACGTGGGAAATTAAAGCCGCTGCAAGCGGAGCTCTGCTTCAGACGTCCATCTCCTATAACGGACGAGACCAACTCGTCCAAGAGAGCATGATTTAAAAAGAACTGTCACATCATTACACCAACCTTGATTAATGTAGAAACACACTCCTCTGTTCTGTAATGTGGTCCGCTAGGTACAGAGTAAAGTCAGGTTAGTCCAAAGCAGAGTCGGGAATAGTCATTCAGCCACGTTCCAGTAAAGCACAGAGCGGATAAAAAAGAAAAGTCCATTTTAGTATATTTTAACAGCTGTAGTTCATTAACTTTGTAAGCCAGTGAACACACGTTAGATAGGCATATACCAGGCAGTGTTTGCCATATTTCTTGCTTCCTGAAATGAACCTGGAGGCCAGCTCATCTGCCACTGGTCCTCTGCTGTCAGGCTACCTGTTTAGCTGCATGAGCTCCTGTGATCAACAAAGCTGCAAGATCCACAGATGTAGTTACAATATCTAGAGTCACATCTAGATATCACACTGCAACTGATATTCAGAAGCTGTTTCTGTGTATATGTTACATGACTTTGCATGGTGACAATGAATTTAACACACAAAGACAAAGATGGAACACCAGACTACTGTGGCTGCCATCATAGACGCCATCCATACACACTAGATGTACAAATCTAATGTTTTTCAGAGCAGCATTCAGAAGCTGTATAGTTTGAGTGGATGACAGATGCCATTGCTGCTTTTCCCAGATTGACTTCCCAAACGTCAAAGCAAGTCATTATAACATTGACCAGTATTGTAGGCTTCTTGAGACAATATGGACTACACCCTCATTATCATACATTTTTTTACATGGTCTTTTCATTTCTGGCTTTCAAACCTTTAATTCCTTTGGCATTGAAGATTCATCATGCTTTTATTGTTTTGATTGTTGTTTATACTTCAGGCCATAGTGATTTATCCAATATTTATCTACAATTATGAAATACTTCTTAAATGTCAGGGGATATGGTATTGCTACATTTTATTATTAAAGATTCTGGATGCTCCATGTGTATAGACTGCTCATGATGAGGTTAATTGTTCTAGAAGAATGTATTCTAATTCATCTCTGTATTTTTTGCTGTCTCATGCACTATCACTATTCAGTTTTTCCATTACAGTTTACTCCACCATAGCAATGTTTTCTTTTGTCGTCAATGTCAAAGGGAGATCTGACTTTCAGTCTTCTTAGAGAGACATCATGCCACAGTGGTTTTCTGCAGCTTATCTCTTGACTGTGGCATATGATGTGGACTGGTCTTGGTGCATGTTGAATAAGCATATTTTTCTCTAGCATTAGAAGTCAATAATAACACAATGCTTGTTTTTAGCATCCATGTTGTTTTGGTTCTGTAATGGTTAACATACCCTATAAACCATAAATGCTAGAAACTTGTAATTCACATATTTTTGTACACAGGAGCTATTCTTTGGTCACATTTTTTGTTTAATCTCCTTATTTCAATGTACTGTTATAATATGACAACAGCTATGAAAATAATTGTTTAAGCACAGCATGTCTTTCCAGTCAGTATCATCATCTGTTAATCAAGGCTCTCATCGTGTTTATGAAGTAATTTATTTATTGTGAACTGAACTAAAAACAAGCATTTTCAGTCGGGTTTCCATGCTAAACATAGTAATGAAGCAGAACTTGTGAAAATCAAAAATGATTTCCTTTATGTTGCTGATGCTGGACATCTTTGCATTCTTATTCTGTTTGATCTTAAGTGCGGGTTTTGACTTCATTCCTCATTTCTCTCTTACTTAAACATCTCTTTTCTTTACAGATTACAGGTACAGCCTATTGACTATTCCAATCTCATATAACTAATAGATTTCAGTTTAACCATTTGAAAAATTATAGTTCACATTCCTAACAATAATAATAATTCTTTGCATTTATATAGCGCTTTTCTCGCTACTCAAAGCGCTCAGCAATTGCAGGTTAAGGGCCTTGCTCAAGGGCCCAACAGAGCAGAGTCTTTTTTGGCATTTACGGGATTTGAACCGGCAACCTTCCAATTGCCAGTGCAGATCCTTAGCCTCAGAGCGATCATTCCTCCATCATTGCACATGGTGTTTCTCAGGGGTCAGTATTAGATCCTTTGTCTTTCATTGCATATCTTCTTCCTCTTAGTTCCATTATTAGAGTAAGCGTTCATTAATTTGCAGACTACACATTTTCCGCCCTCTTCTTTTAATTTAATCTTTATCATATTTAAACTTGTGTGGCATACCCCCTTCTTAAGAACAGCAACATGATATCTAAATTATTTTTACAAGATCAAAATCCACTTGGCTAAAATGTGGCAGTTGTTAATATCTGTAATAATTGTTCTCCAGTATCACTTTGTGCACAGGTTAAAAGTTTAGAAGTGATTCTTGACAGTTCTCTTTCTTTTAAACATCATATTAATTCTGTATTTTAGGTTTCTTATTATCTTTGCACCTTTTCTCAACTACATTTCTTGTCATCTTATTCTTTCTGTGAAATACTGATTTGTGCATTCATTACTTCAAGTATATATTGCTGTTGTGATGTTTTTTCAGCTTCTGAAAACACAAGAATATAGCCTTCAGTTGATTCAAAATGTAGCAGTGAATTTAATTAATTATGCTAAAAAGTACAATCTTATTTTTCCTGTTGCTTACAAACATCATTGGCTTCAGGTTAGATATTGGATTAATGATGTGATTTTTGTTACTTACAGTACATACTCCACCTGGTTTCACTTTCCACACAGAGCCTCGCAGCTCAAGGCAAGGCGGTGGGCTTGCAGTAATTGTCAGAGCAGACTTAAACATCAAACGAATCCCAATTGACTGTCCATTGTCTTTTGAGTGCCTGGCTCTTAAACTAATAACAGAATCAGGTCCTGTCCCACTCATTATTCTTTATCGTCCCCCAAAATACAATACATCCTTCTTATCTGATCTAATTGAACTTTTGACCCACCTAAGCTCTTACTCTCAGAGAATTATCCTTCTCGGTGATTTCAACTTCCATATTGAAATTACTACATCTAAACTGAGAAATGAATTCCTATCCTTACTGGACTGTTTTGACTTGACACAACATGTTGATTTTCCCACCCACTCTGGTGGTAATATATTGGATCTGATCTGCACTTCTGGACAATCTGTTGCCAACATTTACAGCACTGATTTGGGACTCTCTGACCATAAAGCAGTATGGTCACTGCCTTTCCCTCCTCTTACCTGTAAATGACAAATTTCTTACAGAAACCTTAAAATATCTGTCCCTCTATCCTTTCTGGATCCATTTCTGATCTTTTACTGTCTGCACCTATTCCGTCAACACTAGATAGTTGACCACTATAACTCAGCCTTTCATTCAGCATTAGATAAAACAGCTCCTTTAAAACATAAGGAGGTTTCCTTTAAACATTCAGCTCCTTGGTATAATTCAGAATTGCGATCTATGAAAGCAGCTGGCCGATGCCTTGAGAGAATGTCACATAAGTCTGGCCTCACTGTGCACATCCAGGCTCTCTCTGACCACCAAAGAGCTTACAGAGAAGCACTAACTGCTGCCAAGAACACCCATTATGGCAGAATAATAGAAAGTGGCCATGATAACCCAAGGGTTTTGTTCTCTGTAGTTAATAAACTACTCGAACCCGCATCTGGCCCAACTACCTCTTCTACTGAAGTCTGTGAGGAATTCCTCCACTTTTTCCATAACAAAATTAAAGATCTAAATAATTCAACTAACATAAATACATCATCTGTTTATATCTCTCCCTGTTTTCCCACTCCATCCAGCTCCTTCTCTAAGTTCTCACCAGTCACATCTGCTTTTGTTAATTACCTGCTTTATAAGATGAGGCCGACTACTTGTGTACTGGACCCCACCCCCAGCACACTACTTAAATCCTGCCTTCATGCCATAATCCCGATTGTTACAACAATAATAAACTCATCCCTTGACACTGGGTTTGTACCGCTCACATTTAAAATTGCTTCTGTAACCCCAATGTTAAAAAAGTCTGGTCTTGATGCTGACAATCTTAACAATTTCCGGCCTATTTCCCACTTACCTTTCCTGTCAAAAGTTCTCGAGCGTGTTGTAGCTTCCCAACTCACCAATTACCTAACCTCTAATAACTTGATGGAACCCTTTCAGTCTGCTTTCAGGGCGCGGCACAGCTGTGAAACTGCTCTGCTACAGGTAACCAATGATTTGCTTATGGCAGCAGACTCTGGACAAACCAGCATATTAATTCTATTAGACCTCAGTGCAGCATTTGACACTGTCAGACATGACATTCTACTGTCCAGAAAGTAGAACATGCTGGGTATCTCTGGTACTGCCATCCAGTGGTTCAAGTCCTATCTGACTGATAGGCAAGAGTTTGTTAGTCTTGGCAACAGCAGATCCAGCTCAGTGCCAGTCACACAAGGAGTTCCTCAGGGCTCTGTCCTCGGCTCTTTTCTCTTCTGTATTTATATGTTTCCCCTTGGCCATATTATTCGTAGCTTTGGACTGGGTTATCATTTTTATGCAGATGATACTTCAATATTAAAAGTGGACTTTCATCAGAGCTTTCTCGGCTCACAACCTGCCTTACTGAAATTAAAACCTGGATGGAGCAGAACTCTTTAAAATTAAATTGCAACAAATCTGAACTCCTGCAAATTGGGACTAAAATGCAACTTAATAAAATGAGCTCTTTCCCAGTCCATCTTGGCGGTGATCTCATCAGACCTGCCTCTACTGTAAAGAATCTTGGTGTCATTTTTGATTCCTCCCTCTCCCACATAAATGACATTAAGAAACTTTCTTACTTTCACCTCCGTAACATATCCCGTGTTCGCTCCTTCCTCTCCTTCTCTAATGCTGAGAAACTTGTCCATGCTTTTATCACATCCCGCATCGATTATTGTAATTCCCTACTGGCAGGTGCCCTTCTAATCTTATATCACAGCTCCAGCTTATTCAAAACTCAGCTGCAAGAGTCCTTACTTGAACCAGCAGCAGCGAGCAGATCACACCCATCCTGCTCCGTCTTCACTGGCTCCCTGTGTCTTACAGAATCGAATATAAAATCCTACTAATAACCTACAAAGCCATAAATAACCTCGTGCCAAACTACATCAGTGACCTTCTCCATCACTATATGCCTGCCCGCCCACTAAGGTCCTCTGATTCTGGTAATCTTGTTGTGCCCCTCACTAATCTACACTCCATGGGTGACAGGGCCTTCAGCTGTATAGCGCCCAGACTCTGGAATGACCTACCAAAATTAATTAGATCAGCTGATTCCATGAATTCTTTTAAAAAACAACTCAAAACTCATCTGTTCAGGAAGGCTTTTAGCTCTATTTGACTTTATTACCCTTCTCTCAGTTTACTTCTCTGTCAAGATGCTCATGTAACCTGTATGTGTGTGTGCTATGCCATCAATTATGTTGTCTGTTAGGCTTTTTTTTTCTCTGAATTCACTGTCGTAATCTTCTTTATTTATTTATCTGGTTTGTACAATGCTATATACTGTATACCCTGCCGTTCTTTCTTATATTCTGTAAGTGCCTTGAGCATGGGAAAGGCGCTATATAAATGAAATGTATTATTATTATACAGAGCTCTCAATAATTTCGCCCCAGTCTACTTGTTGGATATTTTTTAAGATTTATGTCCCATATCATTTCTGATGCTGGTTTTCTTATTGTCCCTTCATTCCAGCTTTCCACAACTGAAGGATGAACTTTCAGTTATGTAGCACCCAGGCTTTGGAAGTCACGTGTTCTAAATATTAGATCTGAAAATTTAGTTTTATTATTTAAAAAGCAACTTAAATTGTTTCTATGCCTTAGATTTTGTATGTATTTTGTGTGGTATTTTAGATTGTTTTATGTTATTTTACAGTGCTTAATATTTTTGTGTTGTGTTATGCTTTATAATGTCTTCTTGAGTGTTTTTGAAAGGGGCAATTAAATAAAAAATACACTAATAACAAATAGTGTTTGTCCAACAGTAGCATAAAAAGTTAGTGTTTTCAGCAGGGAACTGATTTTTATAGATAGATATAAAACTGGGTAAACTTTCACTTTGTTTTATAATTGAAGGTGGCTCATTGTTTTCTGTTCTTGTGAACATATGTCATTACTGTCCACACTGCTCTGCAATGAAGTTAAATGAGTTAAGAAAACATAATACAGTCTTCTTGGCCATATTTGCATAAAGGTTATCAAGACATATCCATTCATCACCTAAACCAGTTTTCATTTGAAGGTCACAGAGAGCAGTGACTGTAATCCAGGCACCCTGCATAAAATGCAATGGGACCTTGTATAACCACATTTAACATACTGGGTCAGTATAAATCTGACAATTAATCTAAATTTCAAGTTTTTTGGAGGTTGAAGGAAACCACAGTACACACACGAGATAAGGAAAAAAACACTCAAAATGGAGAGAATCACTTTGAAATATTAGTTCACGTATGGTCTTATTGGAGAGTAAATTACCATACATAGCAGTTTTATTCATAGAAGACATTCTTGGGTAAATCACCATACTGTATTTATCCCTTCAGACCAACTAAGGTACAGAAAACATTTGAACCTTTAAGTTTGTTTAAAGTCTTCATTCATTAATCACACTTTGAGTGACTCGTTCTTTCATAAAACAGCCTGTTCAGACTGGAACTATTTTTAAATATGCACTCACATTATGCACTAACCTCTTCCTGATGTTGTAAATGTCACTGCCTGAGAGCAGTTCAAGAAATATTAGGAACTGCATAAAAAAAGCTTTTCATAAAAGCCTTTACTTTCAAACCAATGTGTCATTCTCAAATGATCACAGTCAATTTTTTTTGCACTAATTAATTGGGATTCTTTCTAAAGTTCACAGTGAGGTCGCTGCATATAATGAGCCCTTATCCAGGTGTATCTAAATGAAATGAAAACCGCAAACTCCACTCAGAGCTAGCACTTGCAAGGTAATTCATCACTTTTCCCTCTCTTTGAAAAATTTGTTTAAGAATGAGGTGGATAATGTTTTAACCTGTTAGTAAAGCCTTGCTTTCTGCATACATCATTTTCTAGTAAGTGTTCACAGAATATCACAATTTTAATTGCATTATGCCACCAGTGCAAATGAAAAGGTCATAATCTCATAAGTATGCTGGCATCTGTGTTACATAAAACAATGGCTTTGGATGTGGCATGGCTAGTAAAATTTACTGTAATTATTTCTATCTATCTATCTATCTATCTATCTATCTATCTATCTATCTATCTATCTATCTGTCTGTCTGTCTGTCTGTCTGTCTGTCTGTCTGTCTGTCTGTCTGTCTGTCTGTCTGTCTGTCTGATATGTATAGTGTAAAACATATATTGTGGACACCAAGGGGTACTACTCCAGTTCCCCAGGCATCCAACATAAGCAGGCTCAGATACAAATTAAAAGGCTAAAGAGTCTTTTATTGTGGGAAACTCTTGAAAGCAATCATTCCCCATCACAGCCACAACTACAATAAGTACAAGTCAGCACACAGCAACATATTTCTTCCTTCTCTCATTCTTTCACTGCCTCCTCCACTTTTCTTCCCAAAGCGTTGCCCTCCTCCCAACTGTGGCTCATTGATGTGAGGCAGGCAGCTCCTTTTATCTAATTGCTGGGAGTGCTTGCAGTGATATGATGCCGCACCTCCGAATCACTCCAGGTGAGGTTGGAGCCCTATGGAGTGGGGACTTCCAAATCCCACAGTTCACCCTGGTAACCCCCATGGGATCCAACAAGGCTGTCCCCTGGGACTACAATACCTAGCATGCCTTGGTGGCACCCATGCTGGGATCTATCCTGGGGAGATAAAGCCCTGTTTAAGCTGTCTCCCCCTGTCCTTCCGACTTGAGGGTATCCTGGCCGGGTAAAGAAACTGGGTGTCCCTTACAATATATATATATTGTTGATCTCTTCCCAAACCTGGACCATGGCATCATTGAGCTCTTGGACAGTCTGTGGCACAATTTGGTGGTGTTGGATGCAGCAATACATGACATTCCAGAGGTTCTCAACTAGATTTAGGTCTGGGTAATGTGCGGGCCAGTCAATGGCATCGTGCCTTCATCATCCAGTAACTGCCTACACACTCTGGCCACATGAGGCTATGCATTGTCCTGCACCAGTAGGAGCCCAGGGCACAGTGCACCAGCATAAGGTCTGACAATGGCTCTGAGGATTTTATCCCAGTACCTAACAGTAGTCAGGGTATCGTAGCCTAGCACGTGGAGGCCTGTGTGACCCTCCAAGATATGCCTTCCCAGACCATCACCGACCCACCTTCAAACCCATCATGCTGGATGATGTTGAAGGCAACATAACGTTCACCGTGGCATCACCAGACTCTTCCTCATCTGTTACGTGTGCTGAGTATGAACCTGTTCTAATTTGTGAAGAGAATGGGATGCTAGTGGTAGAGCTGCCAATTTTGTATTCTCTGGTGAACGCCAATTGAGCTGAACGGTGATGGGCTGTGAGCACAGGTCCTATTAGAAGATGTCAGGCATTTATGCCACCCTCATGGAGTCTGTTTCTGACAGTTTGGTCAGAAACATGCACAACAGTAGCCAGCTAGATGTTATTTTGTAGGGCTGTGGCAGTGTTCCTCCTCACACTGGAGCAGATACCAGTTGATGCCCTTCTGGTATCTTTTCCATGCTCTTGAGACTGTGCTGGGAGATCCAGCAAACCTTCTTCTGATAGCACATATGGCCTCTATTTTCCAGAATGTACAAGTCTAACAACTGCTGCTCAACTTTTTATTTCACATTAAGTTATTTTGCCTCTTGAAGACAACTTTTCTCCTGAATATGTCTTTAATATAGTCTTTTGAAGTGGTATTTGTGAAAACAATTCTTTGTATTCAGCACTAGAGATAATGGACAAAGCAGATCTAGTGTCTAACTCCATTTTTCAATTTAACTGCTACTTCTAGAGATATCCAAATTACTGAGGGGGTTGCGCCACTAA
The DNA here is from genome assembly GCF_900747795.2 of Erpetoichthys calabaricus. Taxonomy (NCBI): domain Eukaryota; kingdom Metazoa; phylum Chordata; class Cladistia; order Polypteriformes; family Polypteridae; genus Erpetoichthys; species Erpetoichthys calabaricus. The sequence goes on from NC_041402.2 coordinate 122,650,043, forward strand.
TGCTATACAGCACCAACCAAGACAGGTCAGCAGTGTCTGAACTAGTGTCACTTGAATTTGATGCATTTTCAGCCATCTGATGCACATTTGTTACCTTTTGCTTCGCTGTATGACCATTGTCTTTGCTGCATATGCTATTTTTCTCTGCTCTGCACATTCTCTCAATGTAACCCTTCTTATGAAATTCCTTATCTTTGAACCAACCATCATTTGCATCGTGAGCAGTTTTGCCACAGTGGTAATATTTCTGCCTAATGAACATTTTGTTAATGCCACTTTATATTGCTCCATGTTGCAGTTCTGCTGCATCTTTTATAGCAGTTTGCATTGATACTGTGATGTTTAAAGCACATTCCAGCATTTAAGCTTTTTCTGTTAAAAGTCACTTTTGTATGCTTTCACTATGTAGTCTACATACAACTTTGTCTCTTAATGCCTCCGCTAGACCAGCTCCAAACTGGCAATATTTTGAAAGCATGTGCAACTCCACCATGTATGCCGAAATGCTCTCACTGTTAGATTGATTCTGTTTGTGGAAGTGAAACCTTTCAGCAATTACTGGCGGTTTGGGGTTTAAATGCTCTTGTAGAATGTTTTATCTGCCAGTTTGGTACAAGTTAACAAACTATGGGGCAATCTGTACATCTTTGTGCCCATCACGCTCAGTAACACAGAAACTCTCTTTTCGTCTGCTACTCCATTATCTTCACAATACAATTTCACTTTTTCCACGTAAGTTGCCCAGTCCTCAATGCTACTATTAAATTCGGCAAAGATTCCTGTGAACGACATTTTGCCTCATTTCACTCTTAAATTAACTTGTTTTCAAAAGGCTATGACTTGCTATTTCATTAACTCACAGTTCACTTGACATTTATGTTAGCGTTCTCAAAACTTCTTCTTCGTCTGGAGTCTCCAGCTGTCTGAAGGTTTTTTTTGTTTTTTCTGTCCTCTCTGGCTATCAGACCTTACTTTTATTCTATGTTAAATAATATTGCCTAATTTTATCTTTTTTCTCTTTCTTCATCCTGTAAAGCAGTTTGAGCTACATCATTTGTATGAAAATGTGCTATATAAATAAATGTTGTTGTTTGGCTTCCCCTTCTCCCTTCAGTCTTTATTTTATTTTATTACTATTATTTTTTTAGACAGGGCTCCTTTGTTAGCCAATTTGTTGTATTTTCTTCTTTTTTTGTTGTTGCAGTAATTAAACACGTACACTAAACAAACTGCCACCAGGTTAATGACTCATTATTGAACAACCTTTGCTTGCACATACAGAAACTTGTTCCAAAAGTCTGGTACATTACAAATGTTACGCCTTGTCTACATTTTTTAAATTTCTTTTATTGTTACTAGCATGAGATGTGAGTTATATTTTGTGTTTTTTTTGTGTTTTTTTTTGTGTTTATGCCTTATGAAAACTGGTACCTGTGCTCAGTTCCTCATCATGTTTTCATTACAAGCAGATAATTATTCATTATTTATTATTTATTTATCTATTGTTAATGCAGTTTCACATAAATCTGTTGGAACTTTGTTACTTCAGAAAATCTGACTGTTTTTATGGTGTGAAGTGGATTACATGACTGATATCCTTTCAGGAGGGGAATCTGTGCAGTATCTCATTTGCAGTACATACATAAATTGCATTTGTATTCATTTTATTTGTTCTGTGTTCACTTACATATGGTTGATATTGACACATTGATAGAGACATTTATATTGGTGTACCTTTGTTTCTGTAAATATGACTTTTCAGTTCAAGTTACATTTCATTATCACATGTATTCTTGTGTTTGTTTCTTTGAAAGCCTGAATCTTTGTATTGTTTGCTTACAACTTTGCCCTTTTGTTTGTTCTTAGACATGCAATCAGTTCTATGTGATTAGGGTTAGAACAGAAGAAATAGATGTAATTTTTAAAAAGAAGCAAAAAAACAAGTCATTGTATATATATATATATTATTTCAGTATTTGACTTTAGATATTCTTTTATTATTTCCCCTGTCAGAACAAGTACCTTTCATTTTTTTGAACTGACTATAAGAACCAGTTACGTATGCCCCTGTCAAAAAGGATTATGGGGTGAGCTGGAGCGTAGACAGCAGGAGAAAAGCTTCAATTTCAGTTTAAAGTTATGGTTAATGTGTGTTAATGAAAATATACCGTACATCATCACATACACTAATCCAAACAGATATGTTTAATGAAGGTTTCTCTTATTGCTAATTCTCTGTGTCATGTTGTACTGCTGCACATTCTTGACTGCCCTATAAACACAATTTAAACATCTAATAAAACCTAACATTTTCAGCCTTGCAGTTTTGCGGGGGACCAGAACTTGTCCTCAAATTGGATGCAAGGCGGTACTAACCCTGGATGGGGTAACAGCCCATTACAGGGGACGCAAAGACTCATTCATATTCATTCAATTAAAACAAAAGTAAAAATTTACTTGGGAAGCATAAAACATAATAACCAGACATTAAAAAGATAGATTTAAACTATCAAAACTTTTTAAACTTTTTAAAATACTATATAAATTGATAAACTGAAACACACAAATTGATTCAAAATGAATTAATGCAATGGTGTCATTTTGTCAAAATATGTACTGTATTTTTCACTAGTGTTATATTTCCTGAAGCCTTTCCTTTATTTTCCTTTATTATAGGTTTGTACAGTGCATCCGGAAAGTATTCACAGCGCATCACTTTTTCCACATTTTGTTATATTACAGCCTTATTCCAAAATGGATTAAATTCATTTTTTTCCTCAGAATTCTACACACAACACCTCATAATGACAACGTGAAAAAAGTTTACTTGAGGTTTTTGCAAATGTATTAAAAGTAAAAACACTGAGAATCACATGTACATAAGTATTCACAGCCTTTGCTCAATACTTTGTCGATGCACCTTTGGCAGCAATTACAGCCTCAAGTCTTTTTGGATATGATGCCACAAGTCTTGGCATACCTATCCTTGACCAGTTTCACCCATTCCTCTTTGCAGCACCTCTCAATCTCCATCAGGTTGGATGGGAAGCGTCGGTGTACAGGCATTTTAAGATCTCTCCAGAGATGTTCAATCGGATTCAAGTCTGGGCTCTGGCTGGGTCACTCAAGGACATTCACAGAGTTGTCCTGAAGCCACTCCTTTGATATCTTGGCTGTGTGCTTAGGGTCGTTGTCTTGCTAAAAGATGAACCGTCACCCCAGTCTGAGGTCAAGAGTGCTCTCTAGCAGGTTTTCATCCAGGATGTCTCTGTACATTGCTGCAGTCATCTTTCCCTTTATCCTGACTAGTCTCCCAGTCCCTGCCACTGAAAAACATCCCCACAGCATGATGCTGCCACCACCTTCACTGTAGGGATGGTATTGGCCTGGTGATGAGCGGTGCCTGGTTTCCTCCAAACGTGATGCCTGGCATTCACACCAAAGAGTTCAATCTTTGTCTCATCAGACCAGAGAATTTTCTTTCTCATGGTCTGAGAGTCCTTCAGGTGCCTTTTGACAAACTCCAGGCGGGCTGCCATGTGCCTTTTACTAAGGAGTGGCTTCTGTCTGGCCACTCTACCATACAGGCCTGATTGGTGGATTACTGCAGAGATGGTTGTCCTTCTGGAAGGTTCTCCCCTCTCCACAGAGGACCTCTGGAGCTCTGACAGAGTGACCATCAGGTTTTTGGTCACCTCCCTGGCTAAGGCCCTTCTCCCCCGATCGCTCAGTTTAGATGGCCGGCCAGCTCTAGGAAGAGTCCTGGTGGTTTCAAACTTCTTCCACTTACGGATGATGAAGGCCACTGTGCTCATTGGGATCTTCAAAGCAGCAGAAATTTTTCTGTAACCTTCCCCATATTTGTGCCTCGAGACAATCCTGTCTCTGTGGTCTACAGACAATTCCTTTGACTCCATGCTTGGTTTGTGCTCTGACATGAACTGTCAACTGTGGGACCTTATATAGTGTCGCAGATTGAGGCCCTTATCGTCCTCTTGAACCCTCTGACTCGACTCCAGACACCAGGTAAAAGTCCAAATATTACTTTTATTTGAACAATACAGTGCACAAAGCACCCTCCACTCCACAATACTCATAAATCAATAAACACTACAATACTCAATCCTCCACACTCCCAGACACTTTGACACCCTTCCTCCCAGCTCAGCTCAGTGTACTGGTTTCCCAGAGTCCTTTATATAGTCCATGATCCGGAAGTGTTTCTCCCTTCTTTCCATGTGATCATGAACACTTCCGGGTCGGATAAAAAGCTCCTTTCTTCAACCCGGAAGCACGTCGTTGCCTCTTGTCATGTGATCATGACGCACCTCCCGGTTATAGGGCAAGTAAGAGTCCGGCAGCCTCCCCACAGCGACTCCTGGTGGTCCCCAGGGTATCCAGCAAGGCTGTGCATATAAACTACAAAGTCCATGAGGCCCTGCTGGAATTCGGGGAACGTTCACGCTGTTGGGAGAGCTCCACCTGGCGGCCTGGGGGTGAGGGCCAGAATATTTAGCCGGCCACCCACCACAGTACCCTCCCTTTAGCGAAGCCAACTGGGGCGGAGCATCTAGTCCCCCGAGGGACATCCTCCTCCAGGAGGACACAGCCTCCAGGCCGTGGCTCTGTCGTCTAGACCAGTGGTTCCCAAAGTGGGGGTCGCGACCCTCTGGGGGGGTCGTGAGACATTGGGGGGGGGGGGGGGGTCGTGAGATGATTTCCAAGAAATCAAATACTTTTTAGAAACTTTTTAGAAATTAATTAATTTAATTTTTTAGAAATAACATTTTATCCATAACTAACAAAAGATAAAAACTAGTAGTTAATAGTTACATTTAAAAAAAAACATGCAAATTAAAAAGCCATCAGACTCTCTTGGAGCGAGTGCGTCGGTGTGTGTACAGACGGTGCTGGAGCGATGCTGGGGAAAAAGAAAGGTCTTAAAGCAAGAGTCTTACAAGTGGCGCCTCACGTAAAATTCACGCATTGTATTATACACAGAGAAGCTCTTGCGAGCAAAACACTTGACCCAGAACTTAAACGTGTTCTTGAGACTTCGATAAAAATGGTCAACAATATAAAAGCGCATCCACTCAATATCAGACTGTTTGCCACTCTCTGTAACGAACTGCAATCGGAGCATGAGTGCTTGCTTTTCCATACAGAAGACAGGTGGCTTTCGTGAGGGAATGTGCTCTGCCGCCTGTTTGAGCTGCGGGACGAAGTGCGCTTATTTCTGATGGAGCATGGGTCCCAGCTCGCTGATCACCTCACTGATCCTGACTGGTTAACAAGGCTAGCGTATTTGGCTTGCATATTTGAAAAACTGAATGGACTTAATATGTCATTTCAAGGTGAGAACACACACATAATTTCGCTAAATGATAAAATCCACGCATTCAAGAGAAAACTTGAGCGCTGGACTGAGCGAGTTGAAATAGGAAGGATTGATATGTTTTCTGAGCTGGATGAAAAAAGTTATATGGTTGTTAGAGCGTTATGTTCTTTTTTGTTGTCATGCTCTTGTTTGGATAAGATATTTTGTTGAAATTAAACAAATGAGTAAATTACTATTAAAAAAAATTATATGGTTGTTAGACCATTGTGTTCTTTCGTGTTGTCATTCTCATGTTTGGATAGGCCTATTGGCGCATGTGCACCATTGCGCGCAACATTTGTATATTTTAACCACTTCCGAGGATAGTGGGGGTCACGAGTCACTGGCACGGTTATTTTGGGGGTCGTGAGCTGAAAAGTTTGGGAACCCCTGGTCTAGACCCCCCAGAGAACCTAGGGGGAACGGTGTATCGGTTATTCCTCCACTCCCCTGTCCTCCGAGGACAACTTCGCCAAACGTGGCCCGGTCGGTGACAGTTGTAACAGAGCCGTTGTCCTCCCGGCGGTCTTTCTCCATGAGACTGGAAACATCGCGGGAACTCCGTTAGCTCCACCCTTTTCTCTGCCAAGGGAGGTTTACTGGCTGTCTCGGAACATTCTGCCCTTTTTTCCACCTTGTCAGGAGACCCACATTTTATTTTGGGGCTCTCCTGCTTACTTTGGGGCTTGTGCACAGCTTGGGTCTCTCTGTTAAAAGAAGAGAGCCCCTTTGCTGTTTGCACGTACGTTGACCATCTTTTATTCGGAGGCGGCGTCTTTAGCACCACATCGCCCCGAGAGACAGTACCTTCCAACTGCTCCGGGTTCATTGGCGCTTCCCCCGCCCCTTCAATTTCCAACGACAACTCCCTTATCACTTTATCAGGAGACCCTTGTTTCTCTTTTAGGATCTCCTTTTTAATCTGGGGCTTGTCCACAGTTTGGATCTCTTTATTAACAGAAAAGAGCTCTTTTACTGTCTGGACGCCCTTTGATTTTAAATTAACCCGAGGCGGTGTCTTCAGCTCCGCATCGTTCCAAGAGACAGCACTTTCTAGCTGCCCTGGTTCGATCGGCGCTTCCCCCTCCCCTTCTATTACAGTACCACAATCTTTTGTAGGGCACGCAGTGCTTTGGCACCCGGTACTTATTAAACATGGGCCCGAATCACACTGTGTGCCTATATTATTATATACGGTACCATCTTTACTAACCTGTACCGCCAAATCATATAAGATGGGACGCTCATGCCCTAGCTGCCATAGGTATTCATCTACCTTCTTTACCGGTGCTTCGGCCGTCGCTCCCAAGTCTCAGATGATTTTCTTTATTGCCTGTAGCATCTGCAAAATACCTTGTACGGGCTTGATTAATCTCTCGAGTTCCCGCACGTCTATAAAGTTATTTATTTCGGCCGGCAGCAAGTTTACTTCCTTCTTTTCCTTACCTGCCGGCCGGGAGCCAATGAGCACATCCTCTATCGGCACGTGCTCTGACGGGTCTCGCGGTGGCTTCTGGGAATTGGAGTTCTTTTCGTCTGAAGGCCGGGTTGCCTTCTTCAGCGAACTGCGGTCTGTCTTTATTAATTTGTCGACAGACCGATCAGCCACTTCCCGACCCTCCTTACCTTTTTGCGGGGTGAGCGATGCTTCGCTCGCCTCCCCCTTCCCTTTTGGAAAGTCCAAGTCCGTTTTTCCTTTGATGAAGGAGCAAACAGCGGGACGTGGACCTCCTCCTTCCCAGAATGCTTCGGGTTGAGTCACGTGTCCCTCGCCGGCAGCCGACATGCGGAAGTACTTCATCTCTCTCACCGGCTCGAATGAGAGCGCACCACCATCCTCAGGAGCCTTGTCTGCATCCCGCAAAGCCTCCGGAATATCTTTTCTGAGGTAGGTGCAAGGTACAAGATGAGTTATTTTAAACTGATCCGCAATTATTTCCCCGGCACATACCTCGTTGCAGTCCTCCTCTGTAGGCCTCTCCCGATCTGTATGGTCGCTCCTATACTCCTCCCGAGCGTCGGCCATTATGAGAAGATTTGCTCTGCTGGTGCTGCCGCTCTGCTTACCTTTCTTCTTCCCCATGCAGACTTGGTGGATTTGGGGTTTTGGCGATGTTTTTTCTGCGTGTCCGGACGTTGCCTTCTCAGGGTTCTCTACCCACAGAAAATTTATATACAGGTCCTCTGCAAAAGGCGCTAGAGTATCCTGCCGACTACACCACTGTCACAGATTGAGGCCCTTATCGTCCTCTTGAACCCTCTGACTCGACTCCAGACACCAGGTAAAAGTCCAAATATTACTTTTATTTGAACAATACAGTGCACAAAGCACCCTCCACTCCACAATACTCATAAATCAATAAGCACTACAATACTCAATCCTCCACACTCCCAGACACTTTGACACCCTTCCTCCCAGCTCAACTCAGTGTACTGGTTTCCCAGAGTCCTTTATATAGTCCATGACCCGGAAGTGTTTCTCCCTTCTGTCCATGTGATCATGAACACTTCCAGGTCGGATAAAAAGCTCCTTTCTTCAACCCGGAAGCACGTCGTTGCCTCTTGTCATGTGATCATGACGCACCTCTGGGTTATAGGGCAAGTAAGAGTCCGGCAGCCTCCCCACAGCGACTCCTGGTGGTCCCCAGGGTATCCAGCAGGGCTGTGCATATAAACTACAAAGTCCATGAGGCCCTGCTGGAATTCGGGGAACGTCCACGCTGTTGGGAGAGCTCCACCTGGTGGCCTGGGGGTGAGGGCCGGAATATTTAGCTGGCCACCCACCACAATAGACAGGTGTGTGCCTTTCGAAATCATGTCCAATCAACTGAATTTAACACAGGTGGACTCCAATTAAGCTGCAGAAACATCTCAAGGATGATCAGGGGAAACAGGATGCACCTGAGCTCAATTTTGATCTTCATGGCAAAGGCTGTGAATACTTATGTACATGTGCTTTCTCAAGTTTTTTATTTTTAATAAATTTGCAAAAATCTCAAGTAAACTTTTTTCACGTTGTCATTATGGGGTGTTGTGTGTAGAATTCTGAGGGAAAAAATGAATTTAATCCATTTTGGAATAAGGCTGTAACATAACAAAATGTGGAAAAAGTGATGCGCTGTGAATACTTTCCGGATGCACTGTATATTTGTATTTTATTATCTTTACTGTAACAGTTCAATTTATCTATCATCATTTAAAAGTTGCAGTGGGCTGGCGCCCTGCCCGAGGTTTGTTTCCTGCCTTGCGCCCTGTGTTGGCTGGGATTGGCTCCAGCAGACTCCCGTGACCCTATAGTTAGGATATAGTGGGTTGGATAATGGATGGATGGATCATTTAAAAGTAATGTTTCCAGATTGACCAATTTTTCAGTAAGTACTGTAAATTATGAGACACAGAGTGAAGCTTTTAACATAGATGGATGTGATGATATGGTCAGAAAAATGGAGTATGACAAGCTTTATCACCATTAAAAGAAACATGCCTTTTTAGTGTTTTAAAGTTGGATCCCATATTATGAGGACAGGGTAAAGATCATTTGATAAAGAATGTCTCTCATAAGCCACAATATTCTCTTCCAAATAAAGTTGTATATTGCACTTTATGAAGCATGAAATTGTTTGAACTTTAGTTGTTCTTGTAGCATACAACATACTCTAGTAGACTATTTTTGACCACCTCTCTGTGTCCCATGATAGTGCAATGGTTAATGACACTCCTTTATGGCACTGAATGCCTCAAATGCTTACCTTGATTAAATAATCTTTCATCCTTCAGTTTTGAGTGAAGGTGTACACCCAAGACAGAATTGACATTTCAGCCCTTTCTTTATTCAGGTGTATTTACTGTTTAAAACCGGACTGCTTTCCAACTCTTAAACAGTTAACATCTTTAAAACAACAAATGTGACCACTCCATTGAGCTTTGTGTATGAAGATGACTATTACCTCTCCTACTTCCCATAATAATATCTCTCTTTGTCTCTGCATGGATTTTATTTAAAAAGTCTTAATGCAATGCCATTTTTTCCCCCAACATATTTGGCACATAACTTTGTCAAATTTATTTAAGCACTTATGCACAAGGTGTCATGCCACCAGGGCACCGCCATATTTCAAAGTTGTTTGTGTATGTTGCAATAAACCCAAAACTTGATCAAAAGAAATAATGGAATTTTTACATATAAAAGTGTGTCTTCTTCTAAATCATAGATTTCCATGTTGTATGATGTCTTTCATTAGTAAAATAATGTGTTTTGCACACTTTTGTATTGAGTCGAACAGCTGAGTGAATCTGCTTTTAAATAAGATCCCATCTGTGTTGTGCAATATTAAATGAAAGGCTCATTGCCAATGGATAGACGAGTTCATGACCTTTTCAGTGATGTATAGTTGGCTATGATTGGTCACTTGTACTACATGTCACAACTGTGTGTAAAAGACAGGAAATACTGTATATTACTTATGTGATTGGTCATCTTTATGCATTTTTATGCATTGTTACATGCAAGCTTCTGTAAGACTACATGCGGATTGTAGGTTGATGACTTGAATATTGTACTAGGAGAAAATGTCATCTTCTTCCTCAAAAAAGAAAGAAGACCTAGAAAAGTTACAGAATGCTAGTGACATAGAATATGAAGAGTTTCCTGAAGGACTCAATACTTTTTAATTTGTACTGCTTAGTATAACTATAAAGTGTTGCGGCATGCAATATTACAGATCAAACGTCATGGTTTCAATTACCATATCTGTAAGTTGTCTGCTGCAGGTAGAGGTTAGTATGGATTTTGAAGCCACCATGAATAATAATAATTAATTGAATATACAGAGCATCAGGATTAAACTAAAATGAAGCTATGAGAAAGCCATGTTAAAATAATGTGTTTTCAGCAGTGTTTTAAAGTGCTCCACAATATTAGCCTGGCAAATTACTATTGGCAAGCTATTCCAGATTTTAGGCGCATAACAGCAGAAGGCCGCCTCACCATTTCTTTTAAGTTTAGCTCTTGGAATTCTAAGCAGACACTCATTTGAAGATCTAAGGTTACAATTTGGAGTGTAAGGTGTAAGACATTCTGAAATATGAGATGGAGCGAGATTATTTAAGGCTTTGTAAACCATAAGCAGTATTTTAGAGTCAATTCTAAATGACACAGGTAACCAGTGTAGTGACAAAAAAACTGGAGAGATGTGCTTGGATTTTCTTTTCCTAGTTAAGATTCTAGCAGCTGCATTCTGCACTAGTTGCAATCGATTTATGTCATTTTTGGGTAGTCCTGAGAAGAGTGCATTACAGTAATCTAGCCGACTGAAAACAAAAGCGTGAACTAATTTCTCCGCATCTTGCAGTTTTATAAGGGGTCTAACTTTTGCTATATTTTTTAAGTGAAAAAATGCTGCCCTAGTAATCCGATTAATATGCGATTTAAAATTCAGGTCACAGTCAACAGTTACCCCTAAATTCTTTACCTCCGTCTTGACATTTAATCCTAATGGATCAAGTTTATTTCTAATATCCTCATTACTGCATATCCATTATTGCCAATCACTAAAATTTCTGTTTTCTCCTTATTTAGTTTGAGAAAATTACTACTCATCCATTCAGAAACACAAGTAAGATTTTGTGTCGGTAAATCAAGAATGTCGGGGTCGTCAGGCGCTATTGATAAATACAGCTGTGTGTCATCAGCATAGCTGTGGTAGTTCACATTATGCCCCGAGATAATCTGACCTAATGGAAGCATGTAAATCAAATACAGCAGCGGACCCAAGATAGAGCCTTGTGGAACACCATATAAAATATCATGTGTCATTGAAGTATAATTACCACAACTAACAAAGAATTTTCTACCTGCTAGGTAGGATTCAAGCCAATTTAAGACACTGCCAAGAGAGGCCCACCCATTGACTAAGGCGATTTCTAAGAATATTGTGATCAATGGTATCAAATGCAGCACTCAGATCTAGGAGGATGAGAACAGATAAATGGCCTCTGCATTTATCCGCAAGTCCTTTACTACTGTAATTTGTTCTAAAACCCGACTGAAACTTACCAAGAATAGCATGTTTATTGAAGTGGTCATTTAGCTGCATAATGACTGCCTTTCTCTAGGATTTTACTTAAGAAAGGCAGGTTAGAAATAGGTCTAAAATTTTCAAAAGCAGAGGAGTCCAGATTTTTGTTAACTACAGCAGTCTTAAGACAGTCTGGGAAGACCCCCGTATCTAATAATAAGTTTACTATGTCAAGAAAACTATCAATTAGCACGCCCGATACTTCTTTGAAAAAACTTGTTTGTATTGGGTCAAGGACGCAGGTGGAGGGTCTCAGTTGAGAAATTATTTTATATAAATCCGGTAAATCTATCCTGGTGAAAGAATTTAATTTGTTTATAATGGTGTACCGGGGTTTAAGAGGATCAGTATTGGGGAGATATACTATATTATTTCTAATATCATTAATTTTTTGATTAAAAAATATAGTAAAAGCCTCACAAGTTTCACTGGAAATATTTTGGAGGCATTCCATTGAGTGACCTGGGTAACTACATGTTGCTCTTCCAGTTTCTAATTCTTTGCATGTGAGGAGTTCTTTAAATGAATGTCACTGGTTGTGTGAACAGTTTCATATTAAGACCCCCCACTAATCGAAGGTCAATGAATCACACTGCGTGAACTTACTGAATATTCGATCTAATGTCACTGAATCACCAGGCCATGCTGCGAACACAAAAGGAAATAATGCCATTTCAGCTAGTGTCATGGTATAATCACTACTGCTGTCCTTGCACTGAGAGCATAGACAATGCTATGCAATATTTTTTTACCCTGTTTCTGATCTTTTTCTAAACAATAAAAAAAAATATAAACTGCTACTGCAATACTTGTTTTAAAAGATTATTTAGTGGCAAAGGCACACAGTCTTTCCAAAAAGGGGAACACTTTGTGCCAAACAATGTAGCTTTGTAATTCAATGGGATATAACATTAAATTTGGCACAGTACTAGCTGACAAATTAGGGCACAAAAGAAAACTGATTTCAGGGTTGTACATCATAAAATGTCTTGGTTTCGTACTATAAAATCCTGTTTTTTGAAAAGAAATCCCTAAAGCGCAATTTTTTTGTGTTTTATTTAGTTGATATTGGTGTAAGCAAAGGCTTTTATTCACATAAATACTTTCTTTTTTAAAATTTGGAGTCTACTCTTGAGCCATTTGCAACTCCTTTATTACATAAGCAGAATAATATCCATTTATTTTTGGGTATGTAATTTATCCGCAATAATACCAAAACCCCTTAGCACATAAGTGGTTAAACTTATCCAGGGTTGTGATTAGTTGGCGTCTGTCCTTGCTGTATTGATTGCAAGGGAAGAGCCAGCCTCAGACATGGCCCTTATCAGAAGGACCACTTGTGCACATGTCCACAGGTCAAAGTAAAGATCAGCAATTCATCTAATTTGCCTGGTTTTAATGATGTGAGCAGAAACACAATACCAGGAGTAAAACCTACACAAACAACACCCAGCTGTAATTTACTGACTACCCCACCATCATATGTGCTCCAAATGTTGATTAGCAGAAAAACATGCAATACAGAGACCGACAAAAAGTTAAAGCTGTATTTAAAGTGACCCTCATACCTTCATAAAAGGTGAACTAAAGCACTCCCAACCTCCACAAAAATAAAATATCCTTTATGTTCCTAGAAAAGTATCTGAGTGCATACTATGGTTTTGGATAGACTTCACTGCAACCAAGATGCAGTTATAAGCAAAAAGGATCATAAAGATAAGTAATGTAAAAGCCTCTCCCCCTCATTTATTGGTCAGATTTCTGTATTTATGTATTACAGAACACCCAGTGGACACTGAGTAGTCTTTTGGCTTTTGAAACCATGGAAGTTTATTTTTTATGGCATCTCACTATTAGAAATTTTTTATTTTTATTTCCTTTCTGGCCATTTGACGATGAAATCAGACTCTGCCATTCACCACTATAACCTTTAGAGATTTAAATATGGAGTTTAGTTAATAGTAATTTAAGCCATTGTAGCAGTAGAGGAGTTTAGCGTCCTCTTGAACCCTCAGGTACGACTCCAAACACCAGGTAAAAGTCCAAGACTTCTTTATTTTCTTATAATACAGTGCACCAAGCACCCTCCACTCCACACCACTCATATAAAGACCAATCCACTACAATAATCACAATTCCTCCGCTCCCAGACACTTAGCCACCCTACCTCCCAGCTCAGCTCAGTGTCTGGGCTTTCCCAGAGTCCTTTTATACCCCCTGACCCGGAGGTGTTCCTGCCCAACAGTCCACAAGTCCTGATTACTTCCGGGTCAGGGTAAAAGTCCTTTTCTTCAACCTGGAAGTACGTCATCTCTCCTGTTCACGTGACCAGGACGTACTTCCAGGTTATAGGGCACATAAAGGTCCACTAGCCTCCCTACAGCGACTCCCGGTGGGCCCCAAGGTATCCAGCAGGGCTGTGCATATAAACTACAAAGTCCATGAGGCCCTGCTGGAATTCAGGGAACGACCATGCTGTCAGGAGAGCTCCACCTGGTGGCCTGGGGGTGAAGGCCGGAATATGTAGCCGGCCATCCATCACACCATGTTTAAGTTTATATTTAGTTGATTTTTCCATTTTTTTAAATTTATTTATTGTTATGGTGTTTTTTTTCTTTTACTCCTTTTAAAACATTTTAGCTACACTCTCTATATAACAATGCTGTATAAATAAGTGTTGTTATCCATAATATGCTTTTTGCACCACATCCGATCCTGTGTATTAGGATAAACAAGTAGATAAGCCCAACTTATCATAAGACATTTCTGCATCCAAAGACTGTTTTGTTCTTAAGATGTCAATGAGGTTTATTTTATATTCTAAAAAAAGGTGTATGTTAAAAAAAGCCTGTCCTTAGTATGAATTAATACTAATTCATTGATATTTTTATCACACGCAGTATACTTTCCACACACATGACACACATGACACTCAGTGAGCCAATTAAATATTCCCACCCACTTTAAATCAAAATTCACAGATGGTTGTCTTTAGACACGTATTTTATATCTGGCTCTATGAGACTAGATGTTCAAGTCTTAAATACCTTCATTTTGACTTTTTGAAAAGTTTATTAAACCCTCAATTGTGCTAGTTTCTGTAATATGCTTAGTAGCCAGCACTTCCAGGTAAAATTAATTTGATGTGCTAAAATTCTATTTGCCTTTTTTCCATATTCTTTATTTGAAAGGTGAGACCAGAGTACTGATAGTTCAAGACGTATGGTAGACAAAGGATCAAACCCATTTGAACATGTTCATTATCAGTTTCTCAAAATAAATCTATCCACTCCAACATTTTGCTTTCTTCTTAATTAGAATAGAAAATTGTTTGATATCACAAATATGCTTTGAGAATTACTCACAAGGACACTTATTTTGTCTGAATGGTATAATTTTCAATGAAAGATCTCTGTAAGGAAACATTTAATAAATTGATAATTTCTCAAAGTGTAAGTGGATTAAAATATCAAAAGCAGTAATTGCTAATTCCCCAACTGGAAGACCATGATCAAAGATTGCAGTTTCAGGATGTCTTTTCTAATAAAATCATACTTCTGTTATTAAAGAAAGAGTCAATTCATGATTAAATATGATACACTGGAGAGAAATATGAATTTAACATGTTGGTGAAAAAAAATCAAGTTTTAGATATTTTTGAAGTCATCAGTTATTGAAGTAGTCATGGGGACTCAGCATAGAGGATGTACAATCCAATATTTGATAAAGAAAATAATTAAGGAGACATTGTCTTGAGAGAAAAAACATGTTTTTACCATGCTAGTTTTGAGCATGCAAGAAACAGATTAATTTTATTCTACATTTTTTCTACAATTGTGTAGCAGTCTGCTGGGTCAGCTGCCACTTGATATTTTACAAAGGGAACTCATCAATGTGTTAATATCTCTTCTCCCTGACATCTCGAGTAAACTTTTTTTTTTTAAACATCTGAACTATCTATTCCTTATTTGTTATTAAATGGTCCCTTGTGTGCAAATGAATTACCTGTGGAAAAGTTAAATTTGAAATGAGATTTTTATAAATTATTAATTTTTTTAGATGATCCTTTCATCGTTTCAGCTGATCAAATTCAGTGAACAGGCATATTCATTGTGCCTTGTAGTCTGTTTATCATAGACGAATGTTTGTTTTATATCATACTAGCTGTCCCCCGTGACTCTGCCCACGTGGTAGTGAAACAGGACAAACTTTAAAAATCAATAAAAAAAAATGGAATTCTAGCCAAGCAGAAGGTAGGTACAGTACAACATCAAACGTTGGCACTGTATCTGATCATGTTCAGCTCTGATTCCTTAATAATCTGTAGATGATAATGCCTTTTGAACAAACAGGTATTGCTACCTAAGTTGAGGCAAGGTACGCTCCAACACGTGGCAAGAGGTATAGTGACTCAAATGGAGGCTGGCGCGTATCGGATTTGCACAAATAAATCGGTACCTTAAGTGAACTTTAATACTTAGCACGATGAGAAAAGTCGTAAAATCAACAGGAATGTTCAAGAAAATTATAGAAAAAACACAGATCTAAATCCTTTAAGTAGTTCTATCATGAAAAGCACGCAGACAGACAGACATACGTTGGAGTTTATGTATGTGTATAAATATATATTAGGGCCGGGCAAGTTAACACGTTATTATCTCGTTAACACATTGATTAATTAACGCTGACAATTATTTTATCGCGCGTTAACGCAGTTTTTGTTATTATTATTTTGAAAGCCTCAGCCCCACTAGCGATCGATAGAGATCAGTGATCTTCTTGTTACAGTGCTTTTCGATATGCTTTTGCTAGAAGGAGAGTTAAATTAAATGTTAATAATAATCACATCAAATAATACTAAACACACCATTACATAGACGAGACTCAGAAGATGTGGCACATAATTTGCTCATTTGATTACAATTTATCACATATGACAGTTGAGCAACCTTATTACCCATGGATAGAAACTGTTCTTAAGTCTTACGGTTCAGGTGTTAATAGTTCTATAGCCTGCCTGATGGAAGGAAGGAGAAAAAGGTCAGTGCAGGGTGACTGGGGTTCTTTTTAATTTGTTGAGCCTATGCCAAACAGTGCTTGGCAAATATGTCCTGCGGAGATGGTATCCGTTTTCTTATGTTGATCTGTGCACTTTTCACCACCCTTACAATGCCTTGTGGTTCTTAGCTAAACTGCTGGCATACCAGCACATCATGCAGCCTGTCAGGATGGTCTTTACAGTACATTTAGAAAAGTCGATGAGGGCAGTTAGAGATATTTGGGCTCTCCTCAGATGTCTCACAAAGTACAGTCACTGATGGGCCTTTTGATGACCGCTGTAGTGTGTTCTACCTCAGCCACAGTGTAAATGAGGGTGTGATTTACATGCTGATTCCTGAAATCAATGATCATTTCCTTGGTCTTGCTAACATTCAAAGACATGTTTTTGTCCTGAAACAACTCTGGCAGGAGCCTAATCTGTTCTCGGTAGGCTGTCTCATCATTGTCAGTGAAGAAGTCTATGATGGTGGAATTGTCAGCAAACTTTATGGTGGTATTGGAGCTAAATCTGGTCATACTGTCACAGGTGAACAAAGAGTATAGCAGGAACTTGGCACACTGTACTGAAGATTGCCACTGTTCAGAAACAAGCTTTGAGGAGGTGTGTCTACCAAACTGTACATGCTGAGGTATGCCAGTCAAAAAGTCCAAGATCCAATTGCATAGGGAAGCACAGAGACCCACATCAAGGGGCCTGGTGATCATTCTGAACGGAATTACAGTGTTGAAGGCAATCTTCAAATGACAGTCTGACATAAGAGCTCTTTTTATCCAGATGTTCCAGGGTGCTGCGTAGTACAAGGGCTACTGTGTCCTCTGTAGAGCTGTTGTATTTAAAAGTGAACAGCAGGGGGTCCAAGCTGTCTAGAATAACAATCTTAATGTGTTCCAACACCAGGCCCTCAAAAGAGCGTCATACTATTTGGAGTCAGCACTACTGGATGATAGTTATTTAGGCATTCCACATTGTTTTTTCTTGTGCACTGGAATGACACACTGATAGAATGGAATTGTATTATGAAACAAATGATGGAGCAGGTGTCCATCTTACTGAAAATGATGGGTACTCTTTAATCATTTAACCCTAACAAGATAGCTTAGAAAATCTTTAAGTGATAATTGACAATTTATATGAAAGGAGAGTAAGATCAGGTGTATTGGAGGTGGGTTCAAATTGTTTTGTCATGGTGTGGATGGGAGGAGAAATGGGGTAGAGGTTATACTGAAAGAACAATATGTCAAGAGTGTTTTGGAGGTAAAAAGAGCTTCAGAGAGAGTGATGATTATGAAGCTGGAAATTGAAGGTGTGATGATATATGTTGTTAGTGCATATACCCTGCAATTTGGCTGTATGATGGATGAGAAAGTAGATTTCTGGAGTGAGTTGGATGAAGTGGTGGAGAGTGTACACAAGGGAGAGAGAGTGGTGATTGGAGCAGATTACAATTTATATGTTTGTGAAGGGAATATGTTTCTCTATTATAATAAAAAAATCTTGGGACAAGACAAGATTAATCCTGCGATGAGAAGTGACTTTTTGAAGAGACTTTTTGGAAGGAAGTCCTGCGAGACAGAGCTTTTACCATGAGATTTTTTCAAGTCATGCCATACTTACAACCTTTGAAAGCAAGTCACGCGAGATGGAGATTCTTTCAACTCACGTCTTACTTACAACTATTTTCAAACAAGACCACGGTCATCAGGTGCATTCCGGCACTTAACCTGGACAGACACCAATCCATTAAAAGGCTTACTTATGAACACACACACACTTATGAAGATCCAGTTTAGAATCACAGATTCATCAAAATATGGCAGCGAGAAATGATGAAGTCAAACAAATTAACGCAAAAACTGTCGATCGGTTACACGGCAAATTGATTAAATGCGTATCAATAGACTATGCTGAAGCAGTTAGTGGTGATTGTGTCGAAGATGAAGACATCATCCTCTTTACAATATCCCATAGAATATCTACAAGCATTAACACCGTCCAGTCTTTCACCGGCCAAATTACTGTTGAAAGAAGGATGTATCATAATGTTATTGCATAATTTATGTATGAGTGATAGACTACGGAATGGAACAAGATTAGTTGTATTAAAAATTGGTCGAGCAATTCTAACGTAAAATTTTAACAGGCAACAATTTAAGAAAGGTAATGTAGTACATATTCCGCAAATAACATTAGACACCAAAGGAGATCTTGATATGCTATTCATATTAAAACGTTTACAGCTTCACGTGAGGATAGCATTTGCTATGACAATTAACAAATCACAGGGACAAACATTCGAAAAAGTTGGTTTATTTATTAGAGAGAAAGAAACAATATTCAGTCATGGGCAGTTATACGTTGCATTGTCACAATGTAAATCCAAACATGGAATCAAAATTCAATGTGATCTTGAAGAAAAATTCATTTCAAATATTGTTTTAACTGAAGTTTTAAAGTAAAAGTGAAAAGAATGCATATGTAACAATTCCCATGAAAATAACAATCTCTTTAAATTGTATATCCGGTTAACCAAACCCAAGGGTTGGCGAGCGAAACAAGCAGGTGGCAGAGCCCCCTAGTATTTTAAGAAGAAGAAGGAACACAAGGTGACATACAAGAGTGGGGAAAGATACACAGAGGAAGATTGTGTCCTATGCAGGAGGGTAAAAGTAAAGGACATGGAAAAATGCAAAGTGGTGGCAGAGGAAAGCATAGTTAAGCATAGGATGGTTATCCATAGGATGATGCTGGATATGAAGAAGAGAAGAGTGAGGGCAGAGCCAAGGATCAAATGGTGGAAGTTGAAAAAGGAAGACTGTAAGTTTGAGTTAAGACAGGCACTGGGTGGCAGTGAAGAGTTATCAGATAGCTAGGCAAGTACAGTAGAAGTGGTAAGGGAGACAGCTAGAAGGGTGCTTGATGTGACATCTGGACAGAAGAAGGAGGATAAAAAAAACTTTTGGTGGGATGTGGAAGTACAGCAGAGATATACAGAGAAAGAAGTTGGCAAAGAAGAAGGGATAGTAAGAGAGATGCAGAAAGCAGACAGGAACACAAGTAGATAAGGCATAAGGTGAAGAGAGAGGTGGTCAAGGCTAAAAAATGCCTATGAAGAGTTGTATCAGAGGTTAGACACTAAGGAGGGAGAAAAGGACCTGTACTGATTGGCTAGACAGAAGGACAGAGCTAAGAAAGATGTGCATCAGGTTAGGGTGATAAAAGATAAAGAAGGCAATGTACTCACAAGCGAGGAGAGTGTTTTGAGCGGATGGAAAGATTATTTAAGAGGCTGATGAATGAAAAGTATGAGAGGGAGAGAACTTTGGATGATGTGGAGATAATGAATTAGGAAGTGAAACGGATTAGCAAGGAGGAAGTAAGGACAGCTATGAAGAGGATGAAGAATGGTAAGGCTGTTGGTCCAGATGACATACCTGTGGAAGAATGGAGGTGTTTAGGGAAGATGGCAGTGGAGCTTTTAACCAGATTGTTTAATGCAATCTTGAAAAGAGAGAGGATGTCTGAGGAGTGGAGAAGTGCACTGGTACCGATTTTTAAGACTAAGGAGGATGTGCAGAGCTTTAGTAACTACAAAGGTTTAAAATTGATGAGCCACAGCATGACGTTATGGGAAAGAGTAGTGGAAGCTACATTTAAGAAGAGAAATGGTGATTAGTGAGCAGCAGTATGGTTTCATGCAAGGAAAGAACACTGCAGAAGTACTGTTTGCCCTGAGGATGCTGATGGAGAAATATAGAGAAGGACAGAAGGAGTTGCATTGTGTCTTTGTGGACTTAGAGAAAGCATATGACAGAGTGCTTAGAGAGGAATTGTGGTATTGTATGAGGAAGACAGGAATGGCAGATAATTATGTAAGTTGTACAGAATATGTATGAGGGAAGTGTAACAATGGTGAGGTCTGCTGTAGGAGTGACGGATGCATTCAATGTGGAGATGGGATTACATCAGGGATCGGCTCTGAGACCTTTCTTATTTGAAATGGAAATGGACTGGTTGACAGATGATATTAGACAGAAGTCCTTATGGACTATGATGTTTGCGGATGACATTGTAATCTGTAATGAGAGTAGGGAGCAGGTCGAGGAGAGGTGGAGATATGCTCTACAGAGAGGAGGGAAATGAAGGTCAGTAGGACCAAGACACAAAACAGAGGAATGGTGAGGATGCAGGGAGCAGAGTTAGTGAAGGTGGGCGAGTTTAAATACATGAGATCAACAGTACAGAGTAATGGGGAGTGTGGAAGAGAGGTGAAGAAGAGTGTCAGGAGTGATTTGTGACAGACGGTTATCAGCAAGTAAGAAATGGAAGGTCTACAAGACAACAGTGAGACCAGCTGTTGTATGGCTTGGAGATAGTGATTAGAAATTAGTACATAGAGGGTCAGCTCAAGTTGGACAGTTAGGAGACAAAGTCAGAAAGGTGAGATTGTGTTTGTTTGCACATGTGCAGAGGAGAAATGCTGGGTATATTGGGAGAAGGATATTAAGGATAGAACTGACAGGTAAGAGGAAAAGAGGAAGGCCTAAGAGGAGGCTTATGGATGTGGTGAGAGATGAAGGTGGTGGGTGTAACAGAGCAAGATGCAGAGGACAGAAAGATAAGAAGAAGATGATCCGCTGTAGCAACCCGTAATGGGAGCAGCCAAAAGAAGAAGAAGAAGATTAACAATTTACATGAACACTTAAAACCAAAACTTCTGCAATTAGCCATAAGGTTTAGATTTCAGAAGCAGAACCAAATTAAAGACACATGTAATTCAGAATATATAGCAGAACTGTGCACACTTTCAAAGAATTGTGAATTTGGAGCTGAACTGACAGATATATTAAGAAACAGATGTATATGTGGGACACACAGTCAGAGCATACATCTTTCTCTTAGTAGTGTCTTTTGTAACACTAGAGCGTGCTTTGAATGTTTCTATATCTGTAGAGCAAATTGTGGTAAACTATATCACATGGCATTGATCAGGATAGCTACAGGTTTTTTGTTGCTGCTTATGTGTCTATTGATTTGGTCTTTTAACTTTGCTTTTTGTAACAAAATGAGAATTATTTACATTTACGATCATCTTCTGACTATTGGGATCAGACTTCATTCAGCTTCAACTGAATAAGACCCCTTACACACAGAATTACTATTTATGAACTTCCTGACTGCACACATAGACTCCCAACCAGGTGATGCAGACCTGAAGAAGAGAAGGGGGAAGCACACTTGGATTCGTGTCCTTCAGGAGCCGTGGATTTTGAGCGCATTTTCCCAGTTTGTTTTACTCTAACAATAGATCACTGAGGAACAAAAGTGATGAACTTCATTTTCTCCTCACAACAAATAATGATTTTTATTCTTAATTCAGTATTTTGCTTTATAGAAATGTGACTTAATGCTGGGGTTCCCAATGTACAGAGGAGACAAAGATGCAGATCATTGCTACAAGTCAAAAAGAGATGGTGTCTGTTTCTGTATTACTAAAAATAGGTTCAACATTGTTTCTATATTGACGAAGCACTGCTCCATCAACCTGGAATTTTTTGCTATTAACTGCATGTCATTCTATTCACCAAGAGAATTTTCTACAATAACTCTCATCAGAGTTTACGTACTACCTGAGGTGGAGCAGCGGTTGGCATATAATGTCACTAATTTGAAAATCAGTCACCTGAAATCACCATTTATATTGTTGGGTGACTTCAAACATAACCATTGAGCTTTCCAGATCCTAACCCTTATTTAAATGCCCTGTCAGAGATGGGAAGACTTTGGTTCACTGTTCTAAAAAGAAAGCATACTGGGCTTTACTTTGTGCACCAAATGGGAAATTCTGACCATATTATGCTGCAGTTGCTACCCACATATAAGCAAATACTTAAATCAGATAACCAGTAACTAAGAACTAAGAATTCCTTGCCAAGCAAAAGGCACAGCCCATAAAATTGGTGGTAAGAAAACCTACAAACAGTCTGGCAATCGGCTCAACAATGCAATCATGTATGTTAAAAGATAACACAAAAGTAAACTGGATCTGCAGTTTTCAGCAAGCAATAGTTTCTCTGTATAGAGGAACCTTCAATCTATTACTAGTTATAAAAAGATGCAAGTGCTCACTCAGATATACCCCTCCTTGGCAACGTAAAGGTTTTACAGCAGATTTGAACAACAAGAAGATGAGTATCAACAATCCCTTTGCTCCTCCCATCCTGAAGTTGTCCTGATACCTCATCTCAAAAGCCTCACTCCTTTTCTTCTCTTTATATCATGGAATACAATGTCTGGAAGCTGTTTACAAGACAGAAATGCAAAATGTATGCTGGTCCTGATTCAGTCTCACCCACAACAATCAAACACTGTGCTAGCCAGCTTGCTCTTCTTTTCACTGACATCTTTCACCAGTCTTCTGTGTACTGTGTCCAGATGGCTTTAAATTTTCTGTTATAGTTCTTTTTTCATTTCAGTTCCAAAAAAGATTAAATGAATTGCCCAGATGATTACAGGCCTTTTGATCTTACCTCAGTTCTAATGAAAGTATTTGAATGACTAGTTCTAACCCATATTAAAGTTGTTATTGCTCCTCATCTTGACCCAGTTCAGTTTGCATACAGGGCAAATTAATCTGTGGATGATGCCAGAAACATGAGCCTTCAGTTTGTGCTAGAGCATCTGGACTGTAAAAGAACTTGAAGCAGAATACTGTTTGTAGACTTCAGTTCTGCTTTTAACACCATTGTCCCTGAACTGGTGTTGTCTAAACTTCTACATACTAGACTGAATGCTTCCATCCATAAATTGATTTACAGTTTTTTTGAAAAACAGGAAACAGTACGTTCAGATGGCCTCCCCACCTCTCTGATCTGTATTTGCACAGGTGCAACTCAATTCTGTGTACTTCCCCCATGCTCTGTTCCCTGTACACCAATGGCTGAATCTTCAAAAAGGTTATTATGTTTGCTGATGACACCACCATTATTGCACTAATTACTAAAGGAAATAAAACAGCACAAAAGAAGAAAGTAACTTGTCTTGTGTCTTGGTTCACTACCAAAAATCTGGCACTCAATACAACCAAAACAGTGGAAATGGTAACTGACATTCATAAACAGCAGTTATAACCCCTACTACTAGAAATTAATGATTCTACTGTCAATATGGTAGAAGTCTTCAAACTTTTGGGCACAACTATCACAAACACTTTCAAATGGGACACTATACCACTTCTGGCACTAAGAAGGCTCACTAGCAGACATACTTTGTATGGCATCTAAAGAATTAAATATTTCCCAGCCCATGTGAGTGCAATTCTACAAAGCCATAATTGAAAGTGTGATCCCATTCTCTGTTGTTGTCTGGTTTGGTTCAGCACCAGTCCTCTCCAAAAATAAATGAGTGTGTTGTGAGGTCTGCTGAGAAAATAATTACCTGTGCTCTTCCAGGTTGCAGACCTGCATGCTTCTAGCATCATAAACCACATCAAAAGGATCACCACTGACTCATCTCACCCAGGTCATTACTTGTTCCAAAAACTCCCTTTAGGTAAATACTTCAGTGGTCGCCAATTTGTCGATCACAATCAACTGTTGAGACTTTCCCTGTAGCACCCGACAGAAACATTAATACACAAGTAGATTATGTCTGATTCATGTTCATTTTTGCAAGCACCTCTCTCTGTCAATTCAGTTGGTTTTTTTTCCTGCATAATAGGTGTTGAATTAAAGTAACCAATTAGATAGTACTGGAATGTGTACTATTGTACACATCAGAATAAGACATTCGCTCAATAGATAGCATGACAGAGGTTCCACAAAAGAAGACAAAAACATATAATTTCCATCCAGAATTGGAAGAGGAAATTCTTTTTACCATGGTGAGAGACAAGCGTGTATGTTTGTTCTACCTCCAAAAACAAGCTCTATCTAAAAGAGGAAATCTGGAGTGGCACCACAACACCAACCACAAGAAATTCAAAGATAAGTGCTCACAAAAGAGTGTGATCTGTGCCCAGAAGGTTGACAAGCAAATGGTTTAGTTTAGAAAATTATGCATATGGGTTTGGATAAGTGTTGTCATAATGAATTTCTAATGGATTCTTTAGAAAATGAACATTCATTTAAGATATTACTATGAAAGATGTTAAAGTATTGATTTCTATTACCCAACAAATAGATTTTAACTTTTTATAAGACAATTGTAATACTCATCATTTATAGTACAGTAGGCTTAAAAATTACATAAACTTTAGTTAATTTTATAAATCTTTAGGAAAGCTCTCTCTCTCTCTCTGCCAGTTATGGGACACCTCCTCACGCTGGAAAAAAAGCAAATACTTCTCTATGCTGTTTTCTGTTTTATTCTGCAGCTGTATAATGTTACCGTTTACACACACCCCCCTCCCCCCCGGTGGAATTGAAGAGTAGCATAGTGTAGGGAAGGAACAATCTCCTCAGTCTGTCAGTGGAGCAGGACAGTGACAGCAGTCTGTCGCTGAAGCTGCTCCTCTGTATGGAGATGATACTGTTCAGTGGATGCAGTGGATTCTCCGTGATTGACAGGAGCCTGCTCAGTGCCTGTCGCTCCACCACAGATGTCAAACTGTCCAGCTCCGTGCCTACAATAGAGCCTGCCTTCCTCACCAATTTGTCCAGGTGTGAGGCATCCCTTCGAATAGGTCACCTTTTGGCTAAACACAAGAAGCCTTTTACAGATGCCAATTTATTGAATGAAGCATTTGACATTACAGCAGAGACCATTTCGAGCCAATTCAAAAACAAAGATGACATCAAAACCGCACTCCTTGTGTATCACTTGGCACTGCAACTGTGACAAGGAGAGTCGAGTCACTGTCAGAGGATGTGGATCGACAAGTTTTGAAAGACTTGACACTGAATATTTTTCACTACTGTTCGATGAATCCCTGGATGTAATGAACACAGCTCAGATTGTTGTATTTGTCAAAATGGCTTTCCAGGATTCTACTACAAAGGAGAACTTCCTCACTTTTTTGCACTTGAAAGAGAGAATGAGAGGTGAAGATATTTACACTGTGTTTAAAAAAAATTATCAGTGAAAATGAAATTCCAACTCATAAACTGGTGGCAGTTACTACAGATGAGGCCCCAGCAATGCATGGTATGCATGCTGGTTTTATAGAACTGTTCCGTGAAGACCCTGATTTTCCAGACATCGTTAATAAACATTGTGTGATTTATCAACAGGCCTTAGCTGGGAATGTTGTGGACTTTTCCTATGTAATGACACTGATAGTCGGTCTGATAAACTTGATACGAGCAAAAGCAATCCAGCACAGTTTATTCAAGGGGCATTATTGGACAAGGTCGATGCCACTTATGGCAAAGTTCTGCAGTGATTTGTTGACTTGCAGCCAGAGATAACAGCTTTTCTATTGACAAGAAATGAGAAGCATGAGGAGCTGTCAGATGTTGTGTGGCTACTGGACCTTGGGTTTCTGATAGACTTAACTGCAAATTTGAATGCACTCAACAATGAGATCCAGAAAAAAGACCAACTCTACCCCACATGATAAGCACAGTGAAAGCATTCAAGGCAAAGCTGTGTTTGGTCCACACATTTAATGAAAGGGAGGCTGACACACTTTCCTGACCTGGAAAAAAATGTCACAAGGCATCAAAGAAAAGGATGCTTTTCACCCTGAGCAATACTGACAAAGTGACCAAAGAGTTTTAGTTGGTGTTTTTTTTGAGTTAGATGCCATGGAAGACATTGTTGAATTCATATCAAACCCTTTCCTGTCTATTGATACAGAACAGGTAGCAGCCAATTTCCAATAAGTATTTGCTTTGCCAAGTGGAGTTGACATGGACATGATTGATTTAGAACAGTGGGGACAGTGACTTTTGGGAACTTGTCAGCAGAAAGAAATTCCTCTCCTCAAAGCATGATGTTAGCACAAAGTGAGGTTGTTGCACAGATTCACAGATCTACTTTTTAAAAATCTAATGAGAAATGTAGTAGCATCAGGGCAGCCTCATTCAGCTTTTATTCAGTGGATAAGCATAAAAGTTAACAATGGCTTTATCTGTTTTTGTTTTTTTTTCCTCATACCAATGAAAATACGCCACATGCCTTTATTTTTTGTGTTGGAATTAAATAACTAAACTGAAATTAAAGTTTTGATGTAAAATTCTTAAAGCAAGACAGTTGTTGTTTCTTTGATATGTTTGTTACAATGCTATTTTAGTTGGATCAATTTGAAAGTTGGACCAAAATATTTCATGTAGTTCAAATACAATTTGATTAAATCAAAGCCTCAAGTTGGAAGCACAGTCTAGGCTGCCTTTTTCTCTCAAAGCATCATAAGTAGATCTTGCCTTTCACCAAGGCCGAGGTCAGGGATCTTGGACTTAAAAAGCTTGGTGACTGCTGCTTTAGGTCAATTGAAACTAAAAATAATAGACACCTAACCAGTTTTTTTCCAGGATTTATAGCACTCACAATCCAGTAATTTAGCCTGTCATTCTCACTTCTTCTTGTGTTCTTTCATAATAGCGTATTGCTCATAGCAATTAGTTTCACTTTACTATGATGAAAAAATACCAAGATCCGGATCAGTAGATGTTTTAACTTCAGTTTCTTCTTAAATTTTGAAAAAATTAGCAAATCATTCAATGAATCAGGTAGATAAGTGGACATCAATGGTAGACTCTCATTTACTATGAATCCATGCTTGGCCATGATAGAGATAATAAAGATAAACTGACTTTTCACATTGAATGAATAAATAAATACATCTGGTCGAGACATCTGCTTATTTAGATGCAATTATGCATACTGTAAACACCTTCATCATTTTGATAGCTGTTTACATTTTGCTTTGAAATAAGTTCAAGAAAATTCCTAAGTTGTTAGTAACAAAATGCAGGGTTTTTTTTTTAATAGTTTAGAAACAAAGGTTATATTTAAAGGGTGTTTTGTTGGAATTCTCAATTGGCATTTCAATTTGACAGTCATTTACAGTATAGTGTGTGTTTATATCAGATGCAGCTGTTTCATGTAAATTAATTTTGTGCCCATTCAAAGACTAAGTGAGAGTATATGACCTGGATATTGTAAGGCAGTAAATGATGCATAGAATCCCAGAATCACTTATATAAATACAGTATATATATGTTGTAAGCAAATTAGAAAACCAGTCTCATTGTAATTGGCTCTGGCTTTTTTTATGTAATGAACCAGGCAGACTGGAAAGGAAACTGATATTTTTCAAATTTTAGGCTAATAGTTATGACTCTGTGTATCTTCAGTCTTATAATTAAATACACAAGCTATGTCCAATTTGCCTAGATTTTTTTAGCTCCTTGCTCTGAAGAAAAATTAATGTTTTAGTTATTGCACTTTCAACAGTCTAAATGTAGATTTAATTCTCAATTATAATCCCCTTTCATTATAAACCTATGAGAACTTTAAACAGAATTTCTTTATGTCATTTGCTGAGAGAACAGCACTTCCACAACAACTCTGCCATCGTCAGCTCTCCATGATTTTGTGACACATCCTTACCTTAGAACTTAGTTCCTCCTGCGTCATTCTGTTTATTGGGCAGTGACTCTTTACCAACAAATTTTATTGGGGCACGATGGTTGGAGCTTCTTACCACTTGATGTTGATGACTTTGAAATCTTCTTGGCAGGTCACTCACCTGGTCTTGAAATAGCATCCCCACCTCATTTTTTCAATTCCGAATGTCCAATTCACCACTGTCTTAGGGATCCGGTGTTCTGGCAGCCTGGGGACATGGCCTACTAGGCGCATTCGAAGTCTGGTAGTAATGTCTTCCAACTTCAGGAGGCCACTCCTCTGTAGCACTTCCTTGCTGGTAATGTGATCAAGGTACAAGATGCCAAGCAGTGAGCAGTGTTCACCCAGAATGTAACAAAATTCATCACAGTGATGAATAGGTATGGTGACAGAACACATCCTTGCTGTGCTCTAGTCTCAATAAGAACTTGTCTGTAAACCCATCATCAGATTATAGACAGCATGTTGAGTTGCAGTATAGCTCTTGAAAGATGTCAATGAAGCATTGTGGAATGCCGTAATTTTGTAGGATCTGCCACAACGATTGTCAAAAGACAGCCTGTTCTTATAACAATAAAGCACAGGCTACATCATGCAGACAGTGCAACAATAGGTAGAGGTAGAAGACATTTCCCAGTGAGGAGAGTGATGTGATTTCCCACCAATTGCTAGTGTCTGTGATATCTCCTTTCTTTGGTATCTTAACAATCAAGCCTTTTTGCCACTGTTTCAGTAGGTTGTTATTTGCCAATATGTGTTGCAAACTGCCACTTAAGCCTTTTCCTAGGATAACCCCTCCGTGCTTTAGCATTTCTGCTGTGATTTGGTCTTTTTTGAGGGGATTTGTTGTTCTTCAGGTTGTTCTTCACTGTCCATAGCATTTGTGCCTTTCTGATCTCTCCCACATTGACCTTCAATTTTGACATGGGTGGTATGGCTTCAAAATCATACATTACAGTTTGTATCGGTTAATTGAGTGGTTTCCTTGAAATGCTCAACCCACAAAGCATCTTGGGCTTCTTGTGTATATAGAACCTTACCATTCTTATCTTTATTTGGCCATCTGTTGGTTCTGTTTGTCACAGTCAGGTTGCTTACGATTCGGTATAGTATTTTGCTGTCATTTTTTTGCCAATGCCACTTGGGCTTCAGGTCATTTTCTGTGATCGCTCTTCACTTCAGTGGTCTTTAGTGATGTGTCATGAATCCATCTATTTATGACACATCACAAGTTGGGTAATGCACAATGCTCAGGAGAGGCTGAATGGTCATTCGACCATTCTAAAATGATTGAAGATATAGACCTCCAGAGGTTTATTTTCTCCAAATTTGGCTTCATGAAGTTTTTGTTTTCCACTTTCATTGCCATCTGTCTGCAGCTAATTTATAAGATAGACTAATGACTCCAGCATTACATGGAAGACATATCTATCTATCTATCTATCTATCTATCTATCTATCTATCTATCTATCTATCTATCTATCTATCTATCTATCTATCTATCTATTATTGACATCTTAAAGCATTTTTGAAATTTATTCAATGTATAAAGTGTGCTATGTAAATAAACATTTTATTAATTTCATTATTATACAAATATGGTGCATATATACTAACCAGAATGAATTTAGTTTGGTATAGTTTCACTTCCACCACAATATAGAACCCATCAGGGTCTAATAATATGTCAGGCGCTATTAAAAGAATTACATTATGAAATCAAATTTTCAGTTCTCTGGTGGTCTTGCCATGGCCAGACTACTAGAATACTTGGCCAGCCATACCTCTTTTGAAGCGGGTCCCTGGAAAAATAATTTAACTGACTTTGCAAGCCCTTTTTCAGCTTGAATTCATGATTTAAACCTTTAATATTTCAGCTTACAATATGCAATAAATATATAGTATACATTTTAGAATTTTTGAGTTCACATTTCAATGTGAAGAAATATTATCATTTTTGAAGCTTTTACTTGCAACAAAAAATCCAAAGTACTTCCTGCATATCCCTGCCTTCAGTAATATGACCAGTATAGTTTCAGAATGGTAGTGTCAGTATAAAATATAGAGAAGATGACCTGCTCTTTCTTTCACCTTCCTTCTCACTTTCTAATAATTCCTCCCCAACTGAGGCTTCGCAAATGAAGATTAATTCCTCCCCAAATGAAGATTTTACTTTTACTCTACAGTCTTCGTTAATGCTATGGAATGTAAATAGAATATTCAAATACACAGATTCCCCTAACAACAGTAAATAATAGGATTTTGAGGTAAATATAAGTAGTAATCAGGAATTTTGGGCCCCATGAAAGGATAACATATTAAGCCCCCAGACAAAAACACAGACAAAACCAACCCCGTACCCTGTGTAAACATCCGCCAAATCCATTTAATTTGGAAATCTTTACTTATGCTGGATGATATTGCTCTAGTTGGTACCAACAATAATATCAAGAAAAAAAATCAGAAAGAAAAAATAATAATACTCTGCAGCTAGGTGCAACCTATAAAAGAGAAGCATCTGCATAGTTGACATGTCTTCAGTTTACAGACAAGTTCTTATTGAGACTAGAGCACAGCAAGGATGTGTTCTGTCACCATACCTATTCATCACTGTGATGAATTTTGTTACATTCTGGGTGAACACTGCTCAGCTTCTCCAACGCATACTTGGCATCTTGTACCTTGATCACATTACCAGCAAGGAAGTGCTACAGAGGAGTGGCCTCCTGAAGTTGGAAGACATTACTACCAGACTTCGAATGCGCCTAGTAGGCCATGTCCCCAGGCTGCCAGAACACCGGATCCCTAAGACAGTGGTGAATTGGACATTCGGAATTGAAAAAATGAGGTGGGATTTTAAAGTATTATAATAATTAAATAATAGAAAAAACATTACGCCATTTATTTTCCATTTGCATTATTTAGCATGTCTTAGCTTTAACACTAAGGAATCACAGGTTTAAGAGTGAACAGGATCAAATGCAGAACAATACTTTCAGGGTACTGAAGAAGTGTTTAAAATATGTTGAGAGTAATAATAATAATAATAATAATAAATTTTATTTATACACTTGTTATATAAAAAAGGAGCAATGGGAAAAGAAGCAACTGTCCCAAACTTCGCTGTGCATTGTCAGTCAGTCAGTCAGTCAGTCAGTCAGTCATTGTACAACCCACTATATCCTAACACAGGGTCACAGGGGTCTGCTGGAGCCAATCCCAGCCAACACAGGGCACAAAGCAGGAAAAAACCCCAGGCAGGGTGCCAGCCCACCGCAGGGCACACACACACACACACACCAAGCACACACTTGGGACAATTTAGGATCACCAATGCACCTAACCTGCATATCTTTGGACTGTGGGAGGAAACCGGAGCACCTGGAGGAAACCCATGCAGACACGGGGAGAACATGCAAACTCCATGCATGGAGAACCCGGGAAACGAACCCAGGTGTCCTTACTGCGAGGCAGCAGCGCTACCACTGCGCCACCGTGCTGCCCTCTGTGAATTGCTGTTATTGTAAGTTTAAATTAGCTCTTACAAATTATTAAAAGGCTGATCGTGGAAGTAACATGCAAAAACAGAACGGCAAAGTAATGCAATGCAGCCTGATGCCAAAATTAGTGCAAGGTAAAACAAACATACATTCTTTTACAATTGAATATAATCTGTGTTTGCCTTCAAATCCTTGTTCAAATAAAATGTAATTGCATTTGAATAGTGACATTCAATCTGACAGCCCTTAAACTTTTTCGGTATATCCAATATAAAAATCAGGAGTGTGCTCCCCTCGACTTTCTCCTATACTGAGATAGAGCAAAAGGTAATCAGAACCAATTTTAGTTGCTCAAAATTTCTCAAATATCATATGTCTTTGTTTCTCATCAGAACTAATTAACATTATCAATACACACTCATTTATCTCTATTTATAATCAAATTTTATATTAAAATGATATTATCACACTCATGGAGGTCGAAAACGATGATGTAATTTACATACATATACATATACATTACCTAGATTACGTGCAAATTTAAAAGAGTTATAGTCACCTAAAAACATAGAAAAAGTGTTAGTAATAAATTGCTATAGGTAAAATTGCATTTAGCTACATTTAATTATGATAATGATGGAGGAAATAAAAAAAAAACCATAAAATTAAATGCATTATCAGGAACACGACAGGGACATAGCAGCTTATTGTTCCCATTACATCTTTATATTTACATGGCATGTTCAATGTTTACACATTATTGTTACATTGATGATGTATAAATTCAAATAAATTAATAATAATTATTGAAATAATATGTGATATATTGAATACAGTTTTTAATATCATGTACACATTTAGATTTTCATGATACAAAAATTTGGATGGTTGTTTAAATAGAAAACTACTTCCAGTTGAGTAATTTTTCCCAAATTTCACATCTGTTTGCTTTTTATCATTATAAATATCTGTACAAAATTTGAATCCTCTATCTGTAATTATAACCATAGTTTACTTGAAAATTTGTGAAAGTATTCAGTTAAAGTACCACTTCCAGTTGCGAGAAGTGACCCAAAAGTTGATAGGATTCCTTATTTTTGATATAAAGCAGGTGTACAAAATCTCATTGACCTAAGGCAAAGTGTTTTTGAGTTACCATGTTTACATACAGACAGACATAATTTTAAAAATTGTACTTTTGGACTCAGGAAGGTCTAAAACTTTAAAATTCACCAAAATCTTGAGGTCAAATTTTTTCACGATTCCTATACCTTCTCTATGCTATGTATATGAGACAGTAAAAATTAATGTTATATAAATAAGGAAAGAGTAGCTGAAGCTGCATCTATGCCGATACCAGGACACAACCAGTTTAGGCAGGTGCATGAACAACATTAGCTCACAGATATTCTTTTGAAAAATCTGTTTAGCTTTTAAAACATTAGAAACAGAAACAATGTTTTATATTTACTGCAATACAGCACATTTCTGCTGTATTAGTTAATAATAAATATATGCCTGTTAATTTTTTTGATGTTTTGGTAGTTGGGTTAGATTTCACAGTCCCATAAACCAGTTTCACATATGGAGAAAGGACGAATGATAATGAAATTACCTTTCTTTGAGAAAAATTTGGGCAACCAACTCTTGCCCACTCTTCTATCTTTCGGGCTTTCCTTGCTGTTCTTTCATTTTCTGCAACCTGGAATTTGGTTTTGATATTTCAAATAAGCAAAATGGAGATGCATCTAACATTGGATAGCAAGTGGAAAATTGCCACTCTCTAATTCAAGTTCATGAGGATGGGCCTGAACCAGTCCGGCTAAAAGAGGAGAGGAATAAATTGTAGTTTGAGTGTGGATTTATACTTTTGGCTCTGATGCCCAGGTGCCCACAAAAGGCATCATCCCTTAAACCCAGGTCATCGATATTCATGATCAAGGATTAGCCGGGCAATGAGTACACATCACATTAAGAGGCAGGTGCATAAGTGCACACTGCTTTTTATTTTCACCAACAGTGTTCCAGAATTAAATGAAGTGCAGTGCTGAATGCTTCCATTAACAAGTAAATACTGTAAAAAACCCGTAACAAAAGTGTTCGTGATGGAGGTTAAAGTACAATAAATAGTACAATAAAATTAGAAGGTTAAAGCATGGTTAGGATCTTCTTTAAAAGCACTCATGAGCTTCTTTGTCTCCTTTCAAATCTATGTCTCTGCTACTAACTTGACAGGCTGTACAGGGGGAGACACAATCCGACAAGGGCAGTCATCCCTTTTACTCTGAGGACCCCATAATTTCTCATCCTCTGCAGGAGACCGCTTGGAACAGTTGATCTCTCCTATTCCTTAATCACTCAGCAGGAGCCTCTTGGCCTTTGAGTACCACCCGTTCCCTTATCTTGGGGCTACATTCTCAACCACCTACCTCATCTCAGCAACAGCACTGGCTCAGCCATGATCCTTTTTCTCTGTTCAACTGTAACCTCCATCATCATTTGGGTTTTCAATCATCATCCCCATTTCTGCTCATACTCTTTGCATACTCCTTGTGAATGCAGGTGCTGCATCCGGTGACCTGCGGATGCAGTGGGGAACAGCCATGCTATCCACGCCAATTTCTCTCATTGAACATCCCGCAATGGAACACTCCTGCACCCACATGCCTGAGCTGTTGCAATGTTTTTAAACTAAAACTTCCACAGACCTATATCTCACCTCACTGGAAAAAAATCATAAGTAAATTATTCTTTTAAATGTATTTTCAATAATTGGTTGACTAATAAAATTATGTTACCATATTTTAATGGCTCCTGTTAGTCACCAGCCCTTGGAATCATTCTAACTTTCCTCCGCCTTACGGCACCCCATAACTATCAGACAATCAAGTGATGGAAATATAAAAGAAAGAAAAAGTAAAAAATGAAATAATAGTGGTGGAAGTAGAAGTATTAAATTGTGGTGTATACAGATAACATTGTTTAAAAATGTGATGTCACACTGCTTTTACTGTGTTCATCTTTGCAGTGGGTTAATCATGCAGCATTTTAGAAAAAATAAAACTCATCATGTATTCTTGCTCACGAGTAACAGTGCCACTGAATTTCTGAAGTGATTTCTGCTAGGTACAGTATAATTGTTGTAGAATGATGACACTGTGTTTTCTCGTTTTGTTAAACAAAACAATAAAAATAATTTTTGTGTTTGACTTAATTTTCTAGGTATGATTCATATCAGGAGATTATCCTAATACAATAGGAAACAAGTTTGCTTAGCTATTGCAATTTTTGCAATTTTAAATTGGTAACTTACTCTTATTCTGCTCTTATAGGTTTTCTTTGTTTTAGAATACGTTGATTTTATTCTATAAGTCAGTGGTTATAACCGGGGGCTTGAAAACCCTGCACTTTGAGAAAGGCGGCTGCCTTTTTAGAGTGATTTCAGATTATTTAGTGGGGGAATATATTGAACAGTTAGTTATACCTAAAGTACATAGGGACATTCTTTTGCAGTTGGCCCATTCTCACATCTTGGGTGGTCACCTTGGGGCTAATAAGACTAGAGATAATTTATCAAAGTGATTTTATTGGCTGAATATGGGCAAAAATGTTGAATGATTCTGTGGTTCGTGTCCTGAGTGCCAGATCATCTCTGCCTATAAACCTCCTCAGGCTCCCCTTTCTCCTATGTCTATTTTGGACATTCTATTTCAACGGGTAGAACTAGATTTTGTTGACCCTCTTCCTAAGAGTAAAAATGGGTATCAATATATTCTTGTGTTGGTTGACTATGCAACGCAATATCCTGAAGTGGCTGCTCTGAGAAAAGCCAATTCCTCAAATGTTGGCAAAGCCCTGTGTGAGATTTTTACTCATGATGACCCAACGTCTTGGGATTCTGTCCTGCCTTTTATTATATTTGCGGTGCGGGAATCACCGCAAGCATCCACTGGCTTGAGTTCTTTTGAGTTGTTGTTTGGTATGCGCCCATGAGGCGTCTTGGATGTTGTCCATGAGGAATGGACAGGGCTCTGGACAAAACCTCACGGGCCGAACTTTGCAGATTGGGTAATTTTGTTACAAGACAGGATTTCTAAACTCTCTTCTATCACTGTGGAACATGAGCAATGAGAACAAGAAACCCAGAAATAGCTACACGATAGACGCTGTAAGCTCTGGGAATTCAAACCCGGTGATCATGTTTTAGTTCTGATTCCATCTGACCCACACAAGTTCCTAGCAAAATGGCAGGGTCCTGCCACTATTGAGGAGTGTTTGGGGCCTGTGAATTACAAGGTCAGAATACCGGGTCACCGCAAACCTTTCCATGTTTTACATGTTAATCTCTTGAAGGAGTGGGGTGACCCACAGGGGCTTTGCACTTCCTTGGTTACTGTCTCCCAGACCGAGGTTGCCATTGGTGATGATTTGACTAACTCTCAAAAGACAGAGTTGTTAATTTTGATTGAATGGAATACTGATGTTTTTTCTGCCCTGCCAGGCTTGACTCACCTTGCAGAACATAAAATCACTACTGAACCCGGTGTTAAGGTGCAGATGTGTCCGTTTCAGATTCCAGAAGCACGAAGGAATATTGTGTGTGAAGACGTCAAACAGATGCTGGTAATTCATGAAAGTAAAAGTGACTGGTGCAGTCCGGTCATATTAATCCCAGAACCGTACAATTTGCTTTGGTTCTGTATCAATTTTAGATGCTTGAATAAGGTCTCTAAATTTGATGTTTATCCAATGCCCCATGTTGATGAGCTGTTGGAAAAACCGGGTCAGGTGTCCTATATTCCCATGCTGGATCTCACAAAAGGTTACTGGCAGGTGCCTCTTGAGGCTGGCAGTTGTGAGAAAACAGCATTTGCAACTCCTGATGGTCTTTATGAATTTACTAGACTTCCGTTTGTTCTCCACGGCATGCCTCTAACTTTACAGCGTATGATGGATCAGATCTTGCATCCTCATTCTGAATATTCCGGGGCATACCTCGATGATGTCATGATTTTCAGTAATGATTTGCATACGCATTTAGAACAACTTCAGGCTGTCCTTGATAGTTTGAGACAGGCTGGCATGACAGCTAACCCTAAGAAGTGTATGTTGGGTATGTCTGAGACTCATTATCTGGGTTATTCAATCGGCAGGGGTTTGCTCCACCCTCAACTTAGAAAAATGGAAGAGATGCTGCTTAACCATATCCAGAGATCCGGAAACAACTTTGTGCTTTTCTGGGGCTTGCCGGTTATTATAGAAGATTCATCCCTGATTTTGCAAATAGGGCTGCTCCTCTTTCCAATCTTACAAGAGGCAGAATGAACCGCCCTGTTGTATGGACAGAGGATTGTGAACGTTCCTTTTGTGATTTGAAAACTGCTTTGTCTTCTTATTCGGTTTTGTGGAATCCTGATTTCTCTAAGGATTTTGTTCTCTAGACGGACACTAGTGCATTTGGTTTAGGCGCTGTTCCATTTCAGGTTTTTGATGGTGAAGAGCACCCTATCACATTTCTGAGTAGAAAATTGCTTCCTAGGGAACGTAGTTATTTGACTACTGAGAAAGAATGTTTGGCGATTGAATGGGCTGTGGATGTGCTCCGTTATTATTTATGGGGTTGAAATTTTACATTGGTGACTAATTATGCTTCTCTTCAATGGCTATACCGTCAGAAAGATATGAACTCTCGTCTCATGAGATTGTTCTTGAGCTTGCGTCCTTATAGTTGTACTGTCAGTCATTGACCCGGCTCTGAGCACGTTAATGCAGACGTCCTGTCACTCCTGTCGGAACATGGTTTGGGGAGTCGCTTGATTCACAAAAATGTGAATAAATCTGAGGGAGGGGGTGTGAAGAAGGGGGCTATACAACCCTAATTTCTAGAAGACGCGATCGCTCCTCCAAAACCCACTCTTAAACACTTGTATAATGGGAAGTTTACCTCCTCTTTGCTCCGTTAGATGCTGGGCTGCTGCTGTTGCTGTGTAGCGTGATATGCTTCTCACGCAGTACTTTGTATATTTAAAAGCCTGTACAGCACCTGTCCTTTTTGCTTATTGCCTTGTCTCACTTTCAACCCCAGACATCCTCTGCTTTATGCTTTATTATGCTGTTTTATGAATAATGTTTCTTGAAAAGCCTGAATGAATCTGTGCAATTGAGTAATCCAAGTAATCCAATCTCTTTCCTTTTCTCTCAATGTTAATATCTTCCATCTCAATTAAAGCCAATTATTTCTTTTTCTGTGAATTCTCTTGAACTTCCTCTGTGCACAGTTGTGCTCTTCTAGCTCTTACAATACATTACCAATTTTCATACTAATACTACATAGTTTCACACTCCAATAAAACATTTCATTCCTTTATAGAGAAACCAAATGTCTGCTCATGCCATGAATGTTTCATTAGTTGTTCTTTGGTGTGTAGATTTATTTTCACCTGGCACACTGGGGACAAAATTATACACCTTACTAGGCTTTAAGCCTGTTACAATAACGGGCACTAGAACAGTAGTGCATAAACATTAGTAGGAACAGTCTATATTAAATGGCAAGGGACCGTCTATTTTCTGTTACAGTAATCCTGGCTTGTATGTGGCTGTGATATGCGTCACTGTATTGTGTGCCTTTAATTTTCTCTCACAGTAATACGTCTCTCCAGCAAGTACTGTGCAGTTCCCCAGCAAGTATTTTAATCTGTGCTGGCGTGCAAATGATTATTGTATGTGTGGCGTCTCCCCAGCAACGGAATTTATGTGCACGAAAATAAATCTACTTTTAAAATTCATCCTGTTGTAATATCATGAAAATTCGTATATTTAGGAAAACCTCTTCAACGACTGACACTTTACACTTTACCGGGCCAAGTTTGTTAATCGCAAATCTGACATCCTCAGAGTGAACACTTGCGCAACAACAAACACTAATCCCACCTCTTTGGGGAAGCTGGTCTCCGCGTCTCAGTACCCGATTAGATTTTTCGTGCGTTATGTTTTAGGTCTTACCTCATTTACCGAAATCCGATTGGATCGGCTGCGCGATATCTTATAGGTCCCACCCTCTCTGTCTTGTGTGACACATCAGGCAACCTTTGAAGCATCTGCTTTGAAGCATCGCACTGTGCCCCGCGCATGCACACTTCACCAGAAGACACACACAAGGACACATGGATGCACACAGGGGTTTTATTAAAGAGGATATATAATTTTAATATGTTGCAAAAAAGGAAATTCAAAGAAAATGTTTGCTATGAGGTTTGAAAGGAAAATTTGGAGTTACACAAAGGTCAAGACAGAATAAATAGTCAATAAGGCTTTGTTTATTCAGAGTGGCTCTGCTATGAAAGCAATGGAGATGTATGTTGGGCAGTTTGAATTTGCTATTGGTGCACTTTTTTGTTTTCACTGAGATTTTTTTAATTGAATGAATTAAGAATATACAGTACATATTTCCTAATATTATAACTTGGAAGTTTATTTCTTGAATTTCCCCCTTTCACTTCCTTGTTCTGTTTGTTAGCTTAGCTTCTCAGGGCATGTTTTTTGTGATTTTCCCTCTTACCCAATTCTTAACTTTTATCATGCTCTATCTCCAGATGAGAAACCAGTCATTATGTCAGATAATTACTAATGCATTATGTCATCTCTTCACTATAACAGCAACGGTGTACAGCCGCGGGATCATCATCTGTCTTCATTTTTCAGATGTGACTTTTCGTTTCTGGAAGTCCTGTGTATCAACATTCTCAATTTAAAATACTACACTGTATACGGATTTCTCCTTAAAGGCAAGGTATTGTTGCTTTAACTCATCATCCCTATTGTAACTTCTGCCTGGTTAATGCTCCTGGCACCTTCATGCATATATTCTGGAACCATATTCTAGTGTCATTTTTTTGGTTAAGCAAATCCAAATTTTTAAACTCTATCCTTTCTTTAAATATTTATTTTCTTCTTCACATCTTCTATTGAATCCCACTGCACTTGCCCTTACAGCTTTTTTAGCAGTGATTATTTGTTCTGAGGATAGTGTCTTTATAATAATAATCAATACCTGTTGTTTTTGCACTGGTTCTCTCTCATTTATCTGTGGAAATCATCCTGTTTGTTTGTCTGCCTATGTCTCTGTCCATCTGTCTGCTCGCAAGAAACATCTTCCCTCCCAGGGATCCAATTTTATTGAAATTTGGCACAATTCAAAGGAATTGGTCAAGAAAAAAGGTACTCCTGAAAGCAAGACAGATGGTAAAATATCCGCAGAGTTGTGTGATCTGTAACAGCTTCTGCTTGATATGCTGCTTGTATAGGCGGCTCCTATGGCAGCGCAGCACCTTGCATGTACATCAGTCACAGCAGTTCACTTTTAGTAGTGGATATTTTACATGATGTCTGCCACTGTAAAGGTAAAAAATTCAGGCTCCCTAGCCGTTTCTTGGTGACACAGGAATTTTGTTACACTAGAAACAACCTTATGGCTGCATTTTATAATGGTTTTATTTTTCTCTGTCACAATAATTTATTAGCGACCCACCGCATAACCCGCTATCCATTAAGCCTGGATGCAAGCAACAATTTTAGTTTCAGTGTTCAACAAAGATTTTAAATCTTCATTTGTAACTTCTTTGAAAATTTTTATGTTTAAAAAACTTCAGCTATTAGCAACAGACCCTCCACAACCAATAAATAAAAATAGGATATCAATCAATAACATTTTGGAATCAATCAACAGAGATAACATGAGATGTATTCTGATGTCTGTGAAAACTATTTCAATCCCTACAAGCTTATCTGAGGTCTGTTTCAACTTCATGTTGTTGTAACATGCTATTAAAAGTCATGAATTTTGTGCACCCTGCTAAAACATTCAATTATCACTATTATTTTTTAACATAACTCAGAGTGAAAAATGCATTTAATAAACAAAATTTGATAACTATCTCTTTGATGAAGTCACCAGAAAATGTAAAAATTAAAAAAAAAAAAAAGATAATTCAAATGTACCCAAACATTACACCACACTTATATTTTATTAATTGTTTAGTGCATTTGGTTGTCCAAGCTGCAAGAAACAGTGGGGCCAATCCTGCTTCCTAAGTCTCATTACTTGACCCTCTTGTTGGCTTAACTTTACCCATGAACTGTCCTATTCTCTCTTTTTCCCTTTGCTACTTTGTCACTTTCCTCTGTCTTTCAGCAAATGTGGTAATGATGGGGAAGGGGTCATAAAAGGATTTTGTTATTTTCTTGCCCTTAACAAAAATTTGATCTCAA
This sequence comes from Erpetoichthys calabaricus, assembly GCF_900747795.2. Lineage (NCBI taxonomy): Eukaryota > Metazoa > Chordata > Cladistia > Polypteriformes > Polypteridae > Erpetoichthys > Erpetoichthys calabaricus. The sequence continues at coordinate 122,690,898 of NC_041402.2, forward strand.
GAAATATTGATTCATTCAGTAAAACCTTGGTTCTCTATACAACTTTATACAATTCTTTATTCTGTCTTTGGTGACATATTATCCAGTGCCTTTTTTACTTTCTTAAATTCACATGTCATGCATCTAAAATGATAATGTGAGAAAGTCATTACTTGCAAAAATTGATTTATATATCCTATACTAAAGCTGTGTTATGCATGCATTCTACAGGTCAGATTAATTCTGTAACTAGAATGGCACACTAGCATTCACTCAAACTGGACATTTTTTGATTTACAAATGTGCTAATGAGGGCTACTTATTATTGGCCTCTGTTGTTATTTATTTATTTATTTATTTAATTCCCACATTCATTCAGGTATTCTTATTTTTCCCATTTCCTGAAGTACTGGAGCTATTACATTTCAAAGCATGTTTTTTTGTATCCTCATGCATCCAAAACTAAGTTATTGTAAAAGCAAAATGATGTTTTTGTACTAAAAATCTACTGTAGCTATTCTATTCCTGCATTCATTTTTAAAGCTTTTTGTATCCAGAAACATGCAGTGGAATCAAGGTAAAGACTTAATCTTCAAATAGCACATTATTAGCACAACTGATTATTTTCCTTTTTGATCAACCAAGTGGCAGGCTGCAATAAAGCTTAGAATTTATTTCACTTTTACCTTGGTGATGTTTATGAAAATAGAGATTATATATTCCTGTTATTGTTCTAGTTAACAAAAGATAATTAAAGTGAAAAAACCTCAGGTGGAGTTACATCAGAAATCAGAAACAAAGTTAAGAAAGGGGTATCACTGTACTATCTCTAAAAATTATTATTGTATACTTCTAGAATTGCAATTGTTTCTAAGCTTTACCAAACTGTTGTATAGATAGATAGATAGATAGATAGATAGATAGATAGATAGATAGATAGATAGATAGATACTTTATTAATCCCAAGTGTAATGTGCAGCTGTACTAGAAATAAATATTATTCTGTAATTATATTTTTTGTGAATGATTTCTCATTTACCACTCAGTGCCAGATTCACTTGGCTCCCAGTGTGGTGGATGTTGCACCTTTATGACTTGGTCCACAAGGATTTTTGTGATTTCTGGCATCATTGTGGCATTCTGTTTTTCTAAAAAGTGAGCATACTTTTCTGCCTGACCTCACAATATTTTAGTAGCCTAGTTAGCAGCATGCAGTAATATACGAAGTTATTACTTTTATTCAAGTCATTCTTGAACCTGTGTTTATTTTTACTTTTTCCTTTATCTTATGATTTTCAGTTGCATGAAATGTCACATGCAATTCTGTGTGTTGGACTTTCAGTATATGTGAGCCTGTGCATTTATGAGTGCCACTTTATGTGTGTTTGATTTTAAAATGAGATCTTTTTTCATTTTTTGGCATATTTATGTATTTTTTTCTGGCATCATTTGCATCCCTTAAGGAAATTTCTTATCCTTTATGGTGTCGGGTCCCATTTTCTCCTATGTAACTGCCTTCTTGGCCCCAGACCCTTTGGTGTATTAAGTGCGACCCTTGGTGAATAGAGCACAATCATCGGAGTTTGTCAAACATGACTGTCAGAACAGAGAACTGCTGCAACCGACTACCATCATAACAACTTGTGACCCGTTAGTAGCAGCCTACCAACCAAAAATGGCTGCTTTAAGATGTTTGAAGAAATTCCAATTCAACATCAGTGTTTTTTTTGTAGTTTGTATATTTCATCTGAGATTGGATTTCAGAGAGTGTTATGTGCATTTCTTTTCATTTGATATTTTTATGGTTTCTAAAATTCTTTCTTTTTTTACTAAGAACTTTGATTTTTGGTTAGCGATTAGTTTATGACACATCAATTAGACTATTCACTTTCAACCTTTGCATCTTATTTCGACCATGCCTCTGTTTCCTTGTTCTTTTTATTAAATGTTTTTCTCTCTCATTGAGAATAGAACATTTGATAGGTGCAACCTCTGCTTGGCTATTGGCTTGTTAAGTCTTGGCTTTGGTTAAGATTTTTCTCAGGATTTAGACAAAAAAGTTATTGTTTTATATTCTTTCACACATACACACACTTCCCATGGACTCACCACCTATGGGAGGGGCCAAGGAGGTCAGGTGCAGTGTGAGTTGGGTGGTGGCCGAAGGCAGGGACCTTGGTGGTCCGATCCTCGGCTACAGAAGCTGGCTCTTGGGACGTGGAATGTCACCTCTCTGAAGAGGAAGGAGCCTGAGCTAGTGCGTGAGGTTGAGAGGTTCTGGCTAGATATAGTCGGGCTCACCTCGATGCACAGTTTGGACTCTGAAACCAATCTCCTTGAGAGGGGCTGGACTCTCTACCACTCTGGAGTTGCCCCCGGTGAGAGGCGTCGAGCAGGTGTGGGCATACTTATTGCCCTCCGACTTGGAGCCTGTTTATTGGGGTTTACCCCGGTGGATGAGAGGGTAGCCTCTCTCCGCCTTTGGGTGGGGGGACGGGTACTAACTGTTGTTTGTGTGTATGCGCCAAACAGCAGTTTGGAGTACCCACCCTTTTTGGAGTCCCTGGAGGAGGTGCTAGAGGGCATACCTTCTGGGGACTCCCTCGTACTGCTGGGAGACTTCAATACTCACGTGGGCAATGACAGTGAGACCTGGAAGGGCGTGATTGGGAGGAATGGCCCCCCCGATCTGAACCTGAGTGGTGTTTTGTTATTGGACTTCTGTGCTCGTCACGGATTGTCCATAACGAACACCATGTTCAAGCATAGGCCTCAGTTCGATGATCGACTTTGTGGTTGTGTCGTCGGATTTGCAGCCACATGTCTTGGACACTCGGGTGAAGAGAGGGGCGGAGCTGTCCACTGATCACCACCTGGTGGTGAGTTGTCTTCGATGGTGGGGGAGGATGCCTATCAGGCCTGGTAGGCCCAAACGTGTTGTGAGGGTCTGCTGGGAACGTCTGGCAGAGTCCCCTGTCAGAAGTAGCTTCAACTCCCACCTCCGGCAGAACTTCGACCACGTCCCGAGGGAGGTGGGGGACATTGAGTCCGAATGGGCCATGTTCCGTGCTTCTATTGTTGAGGTGGCTGACCGGACCTGTGGCCGTAAGGTGGTCGGTGCCTGTCATGGCGGCAATCCCCGAACCCATTGGTGGACACCGGCGGTGAGGGATGCCGTCAAGCTGAAGAAGGAGTCCTACAGGACCCTTTTGTCCTGTGGGACTCTGGAGGCAGCTAATAGGTACCGGCAGGCCAAGCGGAATGCAGCTTCAGTGGTCGCTGAAGCAAAAACTCGGGTGTGGGAGGAGTTTGGGGAGACCATGGAGCACGACTTTCGGATGGCTTCGAGGAGATTCTGGTCCACCATCCGGCGTCTAAGGAGGGAGAAGCCTTGTAGTGTCAACACTGTATATGGTGGGGATGGTGCGCTGCTGACCTCGACTCGGGATGTTGTGGGTCGGTGGGGGGAGTACTTTGAAGACCTCCTCAATCCCACTAACATGCCTTCCAATGAGGAAGCAGAGCCTGGGGACTTGGAGGTGGGCTCCCCCATCTCTGGGACTGACGTCACCAAGGTGGTCAAAAAACTCTTTGGTGGCAGAGCCCCGGGGGTGAATGAGATACGCCCGGAGTTCCTCAAGGTTCTGGATGTTGTAGGACTGTCTTGGTTGACATGCCTCTGCAACATTGCATGGACATCGGGGACAGTGCCTCTGGATTGGCAGACCGGGGTGGTGTCCCCCCACTTTAAGAAGGGGGACCGGAGGGTGTGTTCCAACTACAGAGGGATCACACTTCTCAGCCTCCCTGGAAAAGTCTATTCGGGGGTCCTGGAGAGGAGGGTCTGTCAGATAGTCGAACCTCGGATGCAGGAGGAACAGTGTGGTTTTCGTCCTGGTCTCGGAACAGTGGACCAGCTCTACACCCTTAGCAGGGTCCTGTAGGGTGCCTGGGAGTTTGTCCAACCAGTCTACATGTGTTTTGTAGACTTGTGGATCGTGTCTCTTGGGGAATCCTGTGGGGGGTGCTCCAGGAGTATGGGGTACTGGACCCCCTGATAAGGGCTGTTCAGTCCCTGTACAACCGGTGTCAGAGCTTGGTCCACATTGCTGGCAGTAAATCGAACCCGTTTCCAGTGAGAGTTGGATTCCGCCAGGGCTGCCCTTTGTCACTGATTCTGTTCATAACTTTTATGGACAGAATTTCTAGGTGCAGCCAGGGCGTTGAGGGGGTCTGGTTTGGTGAACTCAGGATTGGATCACTGTTTTTGCAGATGATGTTGTCCTGTTTGCTTCATCAGGCTGTGATCTTCAGCTCTCTCTGGATCGGTTCGCAGCTGAGTGTGAAGCGGCTGGGATGGGAATCAGCACCTCCAAATCCGAGACCATTGTCCTCAGCCGGAAAAGGGTGGAGTGCCCTCTCAGGGTTGGTGGCGAGATCCTGCCCAAAGTGGAGGAGTTCAAGTATCTCGGGGTCTTGTTCATGAGTGAGGGAAGAATGGAGCGTGAGATCGACAGGCGGATCGGTGCGGTGTCTGCAGTGATGCGGTCTCTGCATCGGTCTGTCGTGGTGAGAAAGGACCTGAGCCGTAAGGCAAAGCTCTCAATTTATCAGTTGATCTATGTTCCTACTCTCACCTATGGTCATGAGCTAAGGGTAGTGACCGAAAGATCGAGATCGCAAATACAAGCGGCTGAAATGAGTTTCCTCCTCAGGGTGTCTGGGCTTTCCCTTAAAGATAGGGTGAGAAGCTCAGTCATCTGGGAGGGGCTCAGAGTAGAGCTCTCCGCATTGAGAGGAGTCAGATGAGGTGGCTTGGGCATCTGATCAGGATGCCTCCTGGACGCCTCCCTGGTGAGATGTTCCGGGCAAGTCTAACTGGGAGGAGGCCCCGGGGTAGACCCAGGACACGCTGGAGGGACTATGTCTCCTGGCTGGCCTGGGAACGCCTCGGGATTCTCCCGGAAGAGCTAGAAGAAGTGGCCGGGGAGAGGGAAGTCTGGGCATCTCTGCTCAAGCTGCTGCCCCTGCGACCCGATCTTGTATAAGCGGAAGAGGATGGATGGATGGATGGACATACACACACGCCTCTACACTTCTACTCATAAATTTAGCTTCGGCAACTCATCACTCCTGCATGTCTTTGATGATGTGGGAGGTAATGCCATGTCCACTAAAGAAGAATGTGCAGACCCACGTGAACAATGACCTGACCAGGTACGTTATATATAAGAGCTATACATCTATGCAGTATTTAGTTTGCTGGTAAACCACATTTACATTTCTAATACTATTCTGTTTTATTTTTCACAATTATTTTAGCAAAAAGAAACATATATTTTGGATATTGGGAGTATACAACTTGACGTGGTGGCTGCAGTGGCTTAAACCTCTGCTCCTTCCCCTCATGGTCCAAGTGTCCTCTTCTCCAGTTATGATCTAATTGGTTGTTTTTGGTAGTAATTGTAATAGACAGTGAAAAAGCAGTGAGAAGCTACATGCCTCATTAAAACTAGATACTGTTGTCTATACCACATGAAAGCAGAGCTTGATGTTTGATAATTAAGGCTTTTAATTCCACAACAAAGTATAATACATATCTATGAGCTGGCTGGACTGATATGTACGACTTTATGACGTGGAAGGTAATTGTAATATCTGCACATAGGCCACACAGATTCACTTTACTTATAATGGCAGCTTTTCTAGTGTGCTTATTTCAGTTATCAGCTGCTCTCTGTGTTTAAAAAAAAAAGTGTTACAGATTTATAAAATAACACAACACATACCATTTTCTGGCTACCAACTGAAGTTCATTGCAATCAAGCCAAGCATCTCAGACTGCAGGTGTCTGCACGTGTGTCTGCTCACTCCGACAGGAAAAGAGAGGGGGTGATTTTGGCTTGTTTTTCAAAACTTGTTAATATAGTTTGAACTGAGTCGGATCAGATCTACTGGCAAAGCTAAAAATATTTAATTCTGCATACACCTGTCAAGAGAATAGAATCAACCAGTTCTGGATATATTTAAGGAGTTTAATGCTAATTTAGTATTCCTAACACTGATTAATTACTGAAAATATATGTCTCATTGCCTGTATCAAAAGGAACTGCTGAATGAAGTTTTTCTAAACTCAGTTCCATTATGTCCAGAGCCGGCCTTAGGGCGAAGCGAACGAAGCGACCGCTTTGGGCCCACAGCTGGAGGGGGCCCACTGTGCCCAAGGTTTTTTTTTTCCTGTGATGCGACGCTGCTGCGGAGGGCCCAATGGAGCAACAGACTCCTTCACTCCAACCTCTATTACTAATTTTTTTATATATATAATTCACGGCAACATATTCCATCACTTAATTACTCCACGTGGACATCTCCACTCGGCACTCCAATCTTCATTACGCTTCACTCAGGCCCGCGTGCCTGTTGCCGCCTCCACGGCTCATCTGTGCCTCTGTCCTCAGTAGGCGGCCACTTACGCTTCAGTCAGGGCCGCTCCACCGCACTGCATTCTCGACAGGGCATAAAAGGGGCCCTTCTCTTCGTAAAGCCATCACTTTCCTTCATATCAATATATTTCCATTTTGTTAGAAAGAACATCTTGTAGATAGTAGTTAGGCCTTGCCGAATTTCCACAGTTTGAAATTATTGTATTCCAAATGTCTTCAGTTCCACCGCCAAAGAAATATAAATGAGGTGCTCAAAAACGTAAAGAAAAAGCCAGTCAGTTTCAAACGGAAATCGTCAAAAAGTGATGGTTGTAGATGCCGGGAAAATGCATTTCTGCAGCTCAGAATGCAGGAAATCGCTTGGCGGCTGGAGCTCTGCCCTGGACCCCCTAGCTGCAGGGCCCTCGGTATCAGTTTGCTTCGGGCCCGAAATTGTCTAGGGCCGGCTCTGTTATGTCCAAACTCAGAAACCTATGTGCTCAGGAAAGACTCTCTGATCTTCCGTTTTTGTTGATAGGGAAAGATAGATATTATTATTAACAAAGATGAAGTCATTGCAATTTATGAAAAAATGAAATCCAGAAAGAAGACTTTGCTATAGTGGTTTTCTGATAAGTTGTCCCAAAATACTTTTCTAGTAGATTTTTTAAATAAAGCTTTTCCTCATTCAGTGTAGCAGTTTGTGTCTACAGTAATATAATGGAATTTTCTCTTATAATGCTGATGTCCTTGTGAGATTTTTCAGGTAGTTAAGACAGAACATTTGAAGTATGAGTATTTATATTCCATAAAAATGGCACTAGAGAGTGACACCAGACATTTTGTATTTTGATTAGCATGTACTAGTTAGAATGTCACTGTTGTTGGTGCATATTCTGACCTTGTACAATAGGCACTTTATCAAGGTAAATAAAAATCTTTGATTTAAAATCTTTGAACTCTTCTTAATAAAATGGAAACAAACTACAGCTGGCATTTCATGTAACTATTTGACAATTTTATATTCATTCTTTTGTCTTGTTAAGATGTGTTATATTAAGAAAATAAAGTATATCCACAGTATAGTAATAGACATATCTTTTCTGGTAATCTTACATAATTTGCAATCATAAACCAGCATTCTATGCCCTTGTTGTCCCAGCAGTTACACCACAATTTCTAGTGAATTTACAAAACGTGGATATAAAATGGGTTCTAATTTCTGTACATGACTCAAGTATGACAAATGTTGCTCCCTAAAGAGAGCATTTTCCCCTTTTGAGCATCTCTGCACATCAGCCATCTTCAAAATTAGAATAAATTGCAGTATTAAATCTTTTTGTGCCCAGAATATGTAAATGTGAATTAGAGGTATGGCTTTTTGCTGTTACCATTAAGTTATTGTACTCTGGCAATGAGGGCTGCTATCCACACATGTTTTTGCATACTTTTGTCTCTGTTTAATTATAACATGCTTCATTTTTGCATCTTTCCTCATTCTTATGGTTGTCTCATAACTATAGTAGAGTATTTTTTCAGTGGAATATTCTAGTAAAGCTACCCAACGTATGGGATTGCCACTTAAGTAAAGCTGAAAATGAGCCAAAACCATACATAACAGGAAGCATTCTGAAGCTGGTTGTTTTCTGCTTGTAATCCTTCAGCTGGGTAGTCCACTTGTAGCTAAACAAATCACTTGCATATTTTATTCATTTTTTGCGGCCGTGCTACTAACCTTTTTATTGTTTGACAAGATTTCAAGTATTTATAAGGGTCCAATTTTGTCTCATAATGTAAAAGAGTACCATGAAATATGCTGAAATAAAATATTGAGTAGACTTTGAATATGTCACTGCTCAATATAAAATTTCTTAGTAAAGAATACTGCACATAATGTTAGATTAAAACAAAATATTACAGAAAAACTCTCAAAACACAAAGGCATATACTAAATATTGTGTTATTTTACATATAGAGACATTAGATAGTTGCTTAAGTTAATATAGAGTAGGTTAAAAATGAAAAAGTATTTTACAGGCATTAACTTGAAACATGCTCTATACCAGGTTCTTTGATGGCATAGTAAGTTTTAAACTAATCTTGCCTTATTTACACATTATGAAATATTTTTCATTTGTCCAGACATAAGTCTGTATATATTTACAGGAAATACTGATCAGGAATTTGTAGAGAACAGTAAACCTGACCTCTTAAGTATAGTTGGTTGATGTGTTAGTACAAGTGCTGTGAATTGCAGCGTTGAATTATTCACAGATAATAATCATGGTTCCCCTCCATTTAGGAATAGGAAGGCAAAACGTAACACCCAATTATATGGGTGCTTTCCAACCCTGTAATTGAAAATTGGATGAAAGCTCTTGCTGTTGTTGAAATATGTGCTATTCTTTGACCTGATACTCCATATGAGATATATTCTCTGAGACTAAGGCATTGTAATTATGATGAGCAATCTGTTAAGTAATTGTCCAGCTTTTAGCATCTGACTGCATTATAACACTATACTACATGTGACTGCAAGTACTACAAACAACAGCAAGGCAGTGCAGACCTCCAAATACGTGCTGCTTAAAACGGATGATAGTATAGTCTGCTATATAAACTGTACTATAGTGTTTAATTGTAGTGTTATAACTACTATATACATGTCCATGGTGAATGAAAATGATATACAGTGATCCCTCGCTATATCGCGCTTCGCCTTTCGCGGCTTCACTCTATCACGGATTTTATATGTAAGCATATTTAAATATATATCGCGGATTTTTTGCTGGTTCGCGGATTTCTGAGGACAATGGGTCTTTTAATTTCTGGTACATGCTTCCTCAGTTGGTTTGCCCAGTTGATTTCATACAAGGGACACTATTGGCAGATGGCTGAGAAGCTACCCAACTTACTTTTCTTTCTCTCTCTTGCGCTGACTTTCTGTGATCCTGACGTAGGGGGTGTGAGCAGGGGGGCTGTTCGCACACCTAGACGATACGGACGCTCGTCTAAAAATGCTGAAAGATTATCTTCATGTTGCTACCTTCTGTGTGCAGCTGCTTCGTGAAGCGACATGCTGCACGGTGCTTCGCATACTTAAAAGCTCAAAGGGCACGTATTGATTTTTCACTGTTTGTTTTTCTCTGTCTCTCTCTCTCTCTCTCCCTGCTCCTGACGGAGGGGGTGTGAGCTGCCGCCTTCAACAGCTTTGTACCGGCGGTGCTTCGCATACTTAAAAGCCAAACAGCCCTATTGATTTGTTTGCTTTCCTCTCTGTTTCTGACATGCTCTGCTCCTGACGCGCACTCCTTTGAAGAGGAAGATATGTTTGCATTCTTTTAATTGTGAGACAGAACTGTCATCTCTGTCTTGTCATGGAGCACAGTTTAAACTTTTGAAAAAGAGACAAATGTTTGTTTGCAGTGTTTGAATAACGTTCCTGTCTCTCTACAACCTCCTGTGTTTCTGCGCAAATCTGTGACCCAATCATGACAATATAAAAATAACCATATAAACATATGGTTTCTACTTCACGGATTTTCTTATTTCGCGGGTGGCTCTGGAACGCAACCCCCGCGATGGAGGAGGGATTACTGTATTCCACCAACATACTATACAATATGTGCATTTAATTTAGGGCACCATGGTTACCTTTTCCCAGCTTGGTTTTTGTGCTTTTTCTGCTGAATAAAGTTCCAAGGATTCCTATTTTGTCCCATAATCTAAATATATGCTGCCAATATCTCTGGTTACTCAGAGTTGTCTTGATGTGAATGAATAGTGTTACTTTGAATGCTGCATTTGTTTGCTTTGTAAAGTACAATGTACAGTGCATCCGGAAAATATTCACAGCGCATCACTTTTTCCACATTTTGTTATGTTACAGCCTTATTCCAAAATGGATTAAATTCATTTTTTTCCTCAGAATTCTACACACAACACCCCATAATGACAATGTGAAAAAAGTTTACTTGAGATTTTTGCAAATTTATTAAAAATAAAAAAATTGAGAAAGCACATGTACATAAGTATTCACAGCCTTTGCCATGAAGCTCAAAATTGAGCTCAGGTGTATCCTGTTTCCCCTGATCATCCTTGAGATGTTTCTGCAGCTTAATTGGAGTCCACCTGTGGTAAATTCAGTTGATTGGACATGATTTGGAAAGGCACATACCTGTCTGTATAAGGTCCCACAGTTGACCGTTCATGTCAGAGCACAAACCAAGCATGAAGTCAAAGGAATTGTTTGTAGACCTCCGAGACAGGATTGTCTCAAGGCACAAATCTGGGGAAGGTTACAGCAAAATTTCTGCTGCTTTGAAGGTCCCAATGAGCACAGTGGCCTCCATCATCCGTAAGTGGAAGAAGTTTGAAACCGCCAGGACTCTTCCTAGAGCTGGCCGGCCATCTAAACTGAGCGATCGGGGGAGAAGGGCCTTAGTCAGGGAGGTGACCAGGAACCCGGTGGTCACTCTGTCAGAGCTCCAGAGGTCCTCTGTGGAGAGAGGAGAACCTTCCAGAAGGACAACCATCTCTGCAGCAATCCACCAATCAGGCCTGTATGGTACAGTGGCCAGACGGAAGCCACATGTAAAACGCACATGGCATCCCGCCTGGAGTTTGCCAAAAGGCACCTGAAGGACTCTCAGACCATGAGAAAGAAAATTCTCTGGTCTGATAAGACAAAGATTGAACTCTTTGGTGTGAATGCCAGGCATCACATTTGGAGGAAACCTGGCACCATCCCTACAGTGAAGCATGGTGGTGGCAGCATCATGCTGTGGGGATGTTTTTCAGCGGCAGGGACTGGGAGACTAGTCAGGATAAAGGGAAAGATGACTGCAGCAATGTACAGAGACATCCTGGATGAAAACCTGCTCCAGAGCTCACTTGACCTCAGACTGGGGCGACGGTTCATCTTTCAGCAGGACAACGACCCTAAGCACACAGCCAAGATATCAAAGGAGTGACTGCAGGACAACTCTGTGAATGTCCTTGAGTGGCCCAGCCAGAGCCCAGACTTGAATCCGATTGAACATCTCTGGAGAGATCTTAAAATGGCTGTGCACCGACGCTTCCCATCCAACCTGATGGAGCTTGAGAGGTGGTGCAAAGAGGAATGGGCAAAACTGGCCAAAGATAGGTGTGCCAAGCTTGTGGCATCATATTCAAAAAGACTTCAGTCTGAAATTGCTGCCAAAGGTGCATCGACAAAGTATTGAGCAAAGGCTGTGAATACTTATGTACATGTGATTTCTCCGTTTTTTTATTTTTAATAAATTTGCAAAAACCTCAAGTAAACTTTTTTCACATTGTCATTATGGGGTGTTGTGTGTAGAATTCTGAGGAAAAAAATGAATTTAATCTATTTTGGAATAAGGCTGTAACATAACAAAAGGTGGAAAAAGTGATGCGCTGTGAATACTTTCCGGATGCACTGTAATGGTACAAAATGTTTTATAAAATAAAGGTTGATTGTATAAAGAAACGTGAATGATAAGTCATGCCTGAAGTATGAAAAATGTTTGGCATCTCTCAGTGTTGAAGAGAAAAGGGTATTAGGACCAAACTACTGTACTTATATGTAAGCAGTGGTACTGCACACAGGTAGATACTGTATTCATGTAAAGCAGTTAGCTGTTATGAATAAATTTTAACTCTTGAATGGTGAAAAAAGCAATTTTTATTTACTTATTTTATAATAGTTTGCTAAGGAAAAAGAAAATATTAAAATGTGAAGCTGTGTTTTTAACTATATTGTGGTTCCACTTAACAGTTTATTTTGATGGACTTACATTTAAAAAAGCCACATTAAAATGTTCCGAGGGCACTGATGTGTGCCATTCAGTTCCTGTATTTGTGGAGTGAGAATAGTCTTAAAATACTTGATATTATGTCGAGAATGTTCATTGAGGTTCTTTGACTACCAGTGTGTCTCCTTCCTTGTTTGTGATTTTTATGATGGAGAGTATATCAAGGTTATGTGAGTAACTAGTGTGAGAATCTAAAGGCTGAATCTCTACTATTTGCAGATGATTTTGTCGTCTTCGACTGATCAGACTATAATCTCCAGTGCTCACTATGAAATCTTTCACATTTGACTGTAAGGCAAATGAGAATTATGACCTCCAAATCTGACATCTTGTTCCTCTTCTAGAAAAATTGTCTTCCTGTAGGTAAGGGGTGAGTATCTGCCTGAACTAGAGGAGTTCCATCTTGGGATCTTTTTCATCAAGAGAGTACAGAAACGATCATGAGATTGGCCAATGAGTTAATGCAGCATCAGGAATTTTACAGACTTTTGTACTGGTTGATCTGGTACTGGTCTGACCATTACTGGGAAAACTTCAACAAAAATGGCGATGATGACAATAAATAATCAAATAGGATTCCCATGCGATACATTTCCATCCATCCATTTTCCAACCCGCTGAATCCGAACACATGGTCACGGGGGTCTGTTGAGCCAATCCCAGCCAACACAGGTCACAAGGCAGGAACCAATCCTGGGCAGGGTGCCAACCCACCGCAGTACATTTCCAACATTAATTAATTATTCTAATGTTAATAAATCCAACATTAATTATAATGTCTATACTGTAGAAAGTCAACTGTATTTGAAAATGAAATTGTTCTTAAGTTGGGGTAATTCTGAAGATGGTAAGTCAGTACTTGTGACTTATACTGTAGTTTCAAAGATTTGAACTTTAGTTCAGCAAACTGCATATGTTAAATTATCTATATGAGACTCATTTAACACTTTATCTATATTTTTCCAACCTGTCTAAGGATTTAATTCTCAAATTTTATAAATATTACAAAATTAAGATCAGATCCTAACATGAGGACTACACATAAAAAGGCTTGTTCATTCATTTCTAACAAAGAGACTTGATTACTGTAATGCTTTATTGTCATTCCATTCAGTTACTGCTGTTGAGTTAATGCATCATAAAGCATTTCTTAATTTACTATTGTGGTAACATACTTAATAATAAATTCAGTTTTTCAATATTATCTTTAATGTGTAAAGTTGCAATTTGCTTATCCCTCCTTTACCTTACTTACTAACATACTGCGTATACCTCAAGTCGGTATTATGATCACAAGAGGCAGGTTCACCTAAAATTCCAAAAATATGTCTAAGCTTTTGAATAATGTAATTGCCAATATTAGGAATGTTTCATCTTCCTTAGAAGACTTAATAATGTAACATGGCAAACTCTTTTAGAGTAGCTGATAAGGCTATTCACATTGCATTTCAATGCTCGTGATGATCTTTATAAATGGCTAGTACTTTGTGTAACTGCATTGGCATTTAATGCCATCTTGATCAAGTTATCCCTAATAGCCCTGGAGTGGATCGTTAGAAACAGAATACAGCTCATTAATTGTGTAAAAAAATCATCAATCAGAGTGGATAAATACAGTGTTTCCTTTTATCTAGATCTGTCAAAAACAAACTAAGGGGAAAGATTTGCATACATATGTAAATGCTTGTAGTGTTTTTTGAGCTAGTGTGTTTAAACATCTCTCATTTTCATTTTAATGCTTTGCTGAAAGAGGTACATTTGTTAAGCAAACAAATGATTAATCTACATGCTACAAATACAGGTTATAGCTTGTGATATTTTTGTTCGTTCTCCCTAGTGCACTTTAATCCTGCTCTCTCTCACCTTTTAAATGCCTTGTATCAAAAAGAGTTTTTTTCTCAGTGACTGTAGGTGTTTAGGCTTTCTTCAGTATTTTTTCCAAATTCCCCAAAACATACTCTTTATGTAATATTGGCCTGGTATAAATATTTGTAGCTTTGTCCTTTATTCTGTGTCCCTTACTACTTGTTTACTTTCCTTGCAACCCTGGAAAAAAACAGGTTCTGTCAAAATATTGCAATTACATTACAAAATCAAATTTGTGCATGATTTGTTGGCTAATCACAGTCATCCTAATTTAGGCCCACTGATTGCCTTTCCTTTAACACTAGAATTACCAGAGCCTACGAAAAAACTCGTAAATCCGTCCCACCTTAAATCGCGTCTTAAATCCGTTTGCACCTCTCCGCCAGAGTCCTTTGTCATCTAAATGTGCTGATAAACAAAAACTACTAGCAGCCAGCTATTCCATCCCCCCACCGACTTAGAATGAACTTCTCTCCTAGCTCAAGCCTTGCCTTGATTTGATTACCTGGGATTGAAGTGGAGTTTTACAGTGGAAATAATTCTAGCGTTATTTGGAATACACGCATTTCATGTGTATTCCATTTCTATAGTAGGCTGTGCAAACACATTTTTAAAACAGAAACGTTTTTCATATTCTAATAGTAAATGACAAAATGTAGGCATAAACTATATAACGTATGAAGCCTGAAGTCCATATATCAAAGAAACACTTTCACAAAAGGTACAAATAAGAGAACACGTGCGCTTTTCTTCAAAAATATAACTGCACAAAAAAAAAAGCCGCGTTAGCATGCCACATTGACACTCTTACTACTACTGCCGCGGTGGCGTAATGGTATCAGCTCCTGACTGGGAATCAGAGGGTGGTGAGTTCAATCCCGCACGGCTCCACTTCGAGAAGTAACCTGCTCTTATTCTTACAATTTTAGAATAACAACATAAATTTCATTTCAGTCTGTAACAGCCGGTGTAACTTATGATACTGGTAAAGGTTAGCTTTTTTTTTTTATTTTTAATTCACTTTTCATTCTCGCAGTCGATGCATACTAACGCCCCCCCCCCCCCCCCCCAAAAGGGTTCTGACACATAAACGCTGGCGAAGCTGCCTTCTTTCGTATCTCACCGTCTTGATTTTCTTTTTATTCCGTGTTATTGAGTGTTCCTGCCAGTCCCCACATGTTGCTGTATGCTGTTTCTTTTGTACTCCAGGACATGCAGAGGAGAGAATGATTTCACATTATTTATGCTGTTTTCACATAAAGACTGCAGAATACTCATGACTGCATTCTCGTACCAATGCACTTTTTCCATCACCTTTTCCTGTAGGAAGCAATGTACTCACTTCTCTCTATGCTGTGGTTTCTATTACACACCTGAAAGAGACAATATATGTGAAAACTTCATCGCACTAATGCAATATTATTTGAAAACGAACAGCGTCAGATCAGGTGTGAAAATTTTATGTGAGATACTGGTAAAGGTTAGCTTTTTTTTTTTTTTAATTCACTTTTCATTCTCGCAGTCGATGCATACTAACGTCCCCCCCCCCCCCCCCCCACCAAAAGGGTTCTGACACATAAACGCTGGCGAAGCTGCCTTCTTCATAGCTCACATAAAATTTTCACACCTGATCTGACGCTGTTCGTTTTCAAATAATATTGCATTAGTGCGATGAAGTTTTCACATATATTGTCTCTTTCAGGTGTGTAATAGAAACCACAGCATAGAGAGAAGTGAGTACATTGCTTCTTACAGGAAAAGGTGATGGAAAAAGTGCATTGGTACGAGAATGCAGTCACGAGTATTCTGCAGTCTTTATGTGAAAACAGCATAAATAATGTGAAATCATTCTCTCCTCTGCATGTCCTGGAGTACAAAAGAAACAGCATACAGCAACATGTGGGGACTGGCAGGAACACTCAATAACACGGAATAAAAAGAAAATCAAGTGACGGTGAGATACGAAGGAAGGCAGCTTCGCCAGCGTTTATGTGTCAGAACCCTTTTGGGGGGGGGGGGGGGCGTTAGTATGCATCGACTGCGAGAATGAAAAGTGAATTAAAAAAAAAAAAAAAAAGCTAACCTTTACCAGTATCATAAGTTACACCGGCTGTTACAGACTGAAATGAAATTTATGTTGTTATTCTAAAATTGTAAGAATAAGAGCAGGTTACTTCTCGAAGTGGAGCCGTGCGGGATCAAACTCGCCACCCTCTGATTCCCAGTCAGGAGCTGATACCATTACGCCACCGTGGCAGTAGTAGTAAGAGTGTCAATGTGGCATGCTAACGCGGCTTTTTTTTTTGTGCAGTTATATTTTTGAAGAAAAGCGCACGTGTTCTCTTATTTGTACCTTTTGTGAAAGTGTTTCTTTGATATATGGACTTCAGGCTTCATACGTTATATAGTTTATGCCTACATTTTGTCATTTACTATTAGAATATGAAAAACGTTTCTGTTTTAAAAATGTGTTTGCACAGCCTACTATAGAAATGGAACACACATGAAATGCGTGTATTCCAAATAACGCTAGAATTATTTCCACTGTAAAACTCCACTTCAATCCCAGGTAATCAAATCAAGGCAAGGCTTGAGCTAGGAGAGAAGTTCATTCTAAGTCGGTGGGGGGATGGAATAGCTGGCTGCTAGTAGTTTTTGTTTATCAGCACATTTAGATGACAAAGGACTCTGGCGGAGAGGTGCAAACGGATTTAAGACGCGATTTAAGGTGGGACGGATTTACGAGTTTTTTCGTAGGCTCTGGTAATTCTAGTGTTAATGAGTGTTCTACTGTATTACTACAGTGAAAGCTGTTGTTGATTATTTTGGTGGAATACAACAAGGGATTGACACTGAGGTGTTGCTATTGTCTCCCACATACAGTAATGTTCTATTCCAAGTCAAGAAAGAAGAACTTGTTTAAAGAATGTAGTGATACTACAAACTAGAAAACACTTTGAACAGAAAGAATGGAAAAAGGTAAAGAACAATAACAACAATTGTCACAATTTTGTAAGACTAACAAGAGCAGATGGATTTAACTTTAAAAAGAACATTCTTTACTAGAGAGGGTCTTGGTATTTGGTTTAAATACAGACGGCAATAGGAAGTTTAGGCTCTGAAACCTATAGTAGTTTTACATACCTGTACTGTATGTCTGGAATTCTGGGAAATGATGCCAGAATCATTTATAAACTTTGCTGTGAGTCCATTTATAGAGTTAAAAACTACATATGTATATATATATATATATATATATATATATATATATATATATATATATATATATATATATATATATACTAGCAAAATACCCGCGCTTCGCAGCAGAGAAGTAGTGTGTTAAAGAGGTTATGAAAAAGTAAAGGAAACATTTTAAAAATAACGTAACATGATTGTCAATGTAATTGTGTTGTCATGTATATGTTATGAGTGTTGCTGTCATATATATATACATATACACACACATATATATATATAATATATATATATACACATATATATATATAATATATATATATATATATATATAATATATATATACACACATATATATATATATATATATTTGCAAACTGTTTCTTCTTCATTGACGTTTTCTCTTGGAGAGGTTTTTTCATTTCATTGAAAATTAAAGCAGCAGCTGCCAAATTATGTAGCTTTCTTATTAATTTTTCAACATTGTGTAAAATAACTTTATAAAGTAACATAAAAGGTTTAAATACTGGTTATCCTTTTACACTAAAATATTACTAAAGAGATACAAAAAAAGTAAAATGCATATGTTCTTTTTCTTTAAGGAGATTAAATATTACTGAAGAAAGAAAAAAAAAACTAAAACAGTCAAATGGGGCTATGCATACAAACTTAAAAGGTTTAAATAAAACAGAAATATACACTTTTATTTTTACTTGCTTAACTTGTGGAGGGTGTACCTTGTAGCAAAGCCCTAACTTTTTTCGTGAAAGCCCGTTTCAGTCAATAAGTCTTAAAAACAGGTGTAAAGATATTGACAATAAGCTACGCAAACCCACCAAGACATGGAATCGTTTAAATCAAGTATCATTACATCTTCCTTTCTTAAAGAGAAGTAAGGCATTACTTATAAGCTTACATATATATATATATATATATATATATATAGACATACATACATACATATATTATATATATATATATATCTATCTATCTATATATATATATATATATATATATATATATATATCTATATATATCTATATCTATATATGTATATCTATATATATGTATATATATATATATATATATATATATCTAAATCCCCGCAAAGTACTGCTTTTAAATTTTTATGAAGAAGAAAAGCTTTTTAAATTGAGGGAAAATATCCCAATAGCAATTTGTTAAGGATCTGTTTTTTTGTGAAGCAGCCTTAACACAGCTTTTCCGCTGTTTTATAAACGAACGCCATATAAGGTCTTCCTTTTTCCTTGCTTCGCCAAGGAAAGAGCCTTTTTATTAAATCCAAGGGTTCTTCGCTTTTTTTTTTGTTTGTTTATTTATTACGATTGTTATAGTTCTGTTTGTATACGACGTTGTCAGTTCAGCACTCAGGTTGTAATATGACCAAGCCGTGCAAGCTTACTGTTAAGAATGCAACGTATAGTTGTACATGAGAAAAGCAATCTTGCCTCAAATCAATGGCAACCTTTTGTAGGTCTATGAACTTTTAATAAATAAACGAACCACACGCCGTGGCGCAATTTTAGGGGCTTCGCCTCTAGCGCTGACGTCCGAGGTTCGATTCCCGTATTGGAGTGAAGTGAGTGGGTGGTTACCTAACAGGTAACGCTTATGGTTGGCCAGCAAGTCAGGTAACATCAGCCACGGTGCCTTCAGTTGTGAGAAGCAGATCATAGAATGGATGAAAATAGTTTACTGTCAAATAATGCAAAGAGTACGCGACACCTGTTTCCCCCTTATTCTTGGCTCATCAGGCGTACACACTCATTGCACTCGCTTACGGTAATCGAACGTCGGACGTCAGCGCTAGAGGGGCTTCGCAGCGGTGAAGTATTGCTTTTAAATTTTAATTAAGAAGAAAAGAAAACCTTTTTAAATTAAGTCTTAAAAAGAGGTGTAAAGATATTGACAATAAGCTACGCAAAACCACCAAGACATGCAATCGTTTAAATCAAGGCGCAAGTCGAAAAACACCATCCCATAATATTAGTTAATGATTAACACATTTGTATATGTATTGTAAGCATACAATACAACTGATAATATGTTGCGCTTATTTATCTGGTGTACTGACATTTTTGCGCGTTTAACGGCTGAAATCTAACGTGGTTTGTGCCCTTCAGAATGAAAAGAGTTTGCATTTACCTTTTTAATAAAAGGCGAGCTTTTAAGCCTGACAAATCACCCCGTAAATGCACACGTTTATTTGCACATGTGTTAATATGTATGCTTACACAGTATTAAAAGACACTCAACAATTACACAGTATTAAAAGACAGTCAACAATTAACGTCATTTACCTTCGTTCCCGTGTTTGACTTGTGCTGTAAATCTCTTCCTCGTTTTCAGTTCACATGATTATGTAGGAGGCGTAATACGTGATGACGCGATACGTGACTCCGCCTCCTCCATTAGAGTATATGGACAAAAAACAGGTTCCAGTTATGACCATTACGCTTAGAATTTCAAAATGAAACCTGCCTAACTTTTGTAAGTAAGCTGTAAGGAATGAGCCTGCCAAATTTCAGCCTTCTACCTACACGGGAAGTTGGAGAATTAGTGATGAGTGAGTCAGTCAAACAGGTTCCAGTTATGACCATTACGCGTAGAATTTCGAAATGAAACCTGCCTAACTGTTGTAAGTAAGCTGTAAGGAATGAGCCTGCCAAATTTCAGCCTTCTACCTACACGGGAAGTTGGAGAATTAGTGATGAGTCAGTCAGTCAGTCAGTCAGTGAGTCAGTGAGGGCTTTGCCTTTTATTAGTATAGACTAGCAAAATACCCGCGCTTCGCAGCGGAGAAGTAGTGTGTTAAAGAAGTTATGAAAAAAAAGGAAACATTTTAAAAATAATGTAACATGATTGTCAATGTAATCGTGTTGTCATTGTTATGAGTGTTGCTGTGTTTTATATATATAAAATACACACACACATATATAAACATATATATACATATACATATACACATATATATACATATCTACATATATATATATATATATATATATATATATATACATATACACATCCACATATCAACATATATATATATACACATATATACACTCACACACGCTTTATGGGTGATGATTGTTTTACTCTTTTTATGTTTATTTTATTTTATTGTAGAATCAACTCCTATCTGCGCACAGCAGGGCAGCCGTGGGCGGATGCGTATGGTGTATTCACTGCATGTTATCGTGGATTGCGCTGTCAGTGGTATTTTGATAAAAGAATTTGAACAACATATAAGAAGCGTATAAATTATTAAACAGTAAAACATTAACATTTAAGAAGTAAAGTTACATTAAGTACTACTGCAGTGCCTTCGGGTATACCTCATTTTTTGTTTGCCCATTACATGCTTAAATGTATACATTTTTTGGTGCACCTACCCGAGAACACGCGACATATAACCGAGCGTGGAAGAAGCATGGATTTTAAACACGCGTTGAGTTCATCTGCTGGTCTCCCTCGTGGAATAACTGGTAATGTTTGACTAAAATCTACAGCGAGTAAAACGACATTACCTCCTATTTTTTTTTTTACGATCTCTGAGATCTTGCTTTTTTCGGTTCAAGGCTTCATAAGCTCTTTTATGTTGTATGGTGTACTTATCCCAAACCATCATCTTTGAATGTTGCAAGACTTTCGCCTTGTATGTAGATCGGGGTAATTACATTCATTGCATTCCTAGTCTGAATCACAATCTGATTGTATGGGTGGTTACCTGGCACTGTAGGGTTGCCACCCGTCCTTTAAAATACAGAATCGTGGCGCGTTTGAGAATGAAATTGCGCGTCCCGTTTTGAATCAGTACTGGACGGGATTTATCCCGTATTTTTTTTATCATTTTTTTTTTAAAGCAGCGTCTCATGCAAATCATCCCACACGCATTTTATGAAGATGCCTCCTTTCCTACTTTTGATTGGGTAATACTTGATGTCATCGTTAGTTTGATTGGTGTTTTTAACTGTCCAGTGAGGTGGGCGTGTCTTTTAAGTACAGTCTGCAAAGTGTTGGCACTGAGATATGGCGTCAGCGCCATAGTTGAAGCCCCTAACGTTGCGGTCAGCAAGTCGGCTAACATCCGCCATGTGCCGTCTTTCAGTTGCGAGAAGCAGATCATAGAATGGTTGAAACTGTTGCCCCTAACGTTGCGCCACGGCGTGTGGTTCGTTTATACCTCGTGTCTTCTCATTAAACTTTTATGTCGCGAATATGTTATTGCAATCCGCAGCGGGAGCGTTTCTATAAACTTAATTTAAACTTACGTTTTACACCGTGCTTTGTTTCCCTTATGAACATGCTTGTATGCTTAACTCGCTCCGTTCTCAATTGTTTAATTAATTTTTTGCTCTTCGCTGTTTGCGGCTGTTCCTCCATTTCCCCCTACTTCGTTCTTTTATCTCGCGAATATGTTATTGCAATCCTTAACGGGAGCGTTTCAATAAACTGATTGAAAATAGTTTTGCATTTACCTTTTTAGTAAAAGGCGAGCTTTTAAGCCTGAGAAATCACCCCGTAAATGCACACGTTTAATTGCACATGTGTTAATATGTATGGTTACACAGTATTAAAAGACAGTGAACAACGTCAGTTACCTTTGTTCCCGCGTTTGATAAAAGGTGAGCTTTTAAGCCTGAGAAATCACCCCGTAAATGCACACGTTTAATTGCACGTGTTAATATGTATGCTTACACAGTATTAAAAGACAGTCAAAAATTAACGTCATTTACCTTCGTTCCCGCGTGTGACTCGTGCTGTAAATCTCTTCCTTGTTTTTAGTTCACGTGATTACGTAGGAGGCGTGATGACGCGATACGTGACTCCGCCTCCTCCATTACAGTGTATGGACAAAAAATATGTTCCAGTTATGACCATTACGCTTTGAATTTTGAAATGAAACCTGCCTAACTTTTGTAAGTAAGCTGTAAGGAATGAGCCTGCCAAATTTCAGCCTTCCACCTACACGGGAAGTTGGAGAATTAGTGATGAGTGAGTCAGTCAGTCAGTCAGTCAGTCAGTCAGTCAGTCAGTGAGGGCTTTGCCTTTTATTATTATAGATATATGTTGTAAGTAAGCTGTAAGGAATGAGCCTGCCAAATTTCAGCCTTCTACCTACACGGGAAGATGGAGAATTAGTGATGAGTCAGTCAGTCAAACAGGTTCCAGTTATGACCATTACGCGTAGAATTTCGAAATGAAACCTGCCTAACTGTTGTAAGTAAGCTGTAAGGAATGTGCCTGCCAAATTTCAGCCTTCTACCTACACGGGAAGTTGGAGAATTAGTGATGAGTCAGTCAGTCAGTCAGTCAGTCAGTGAGTCAGTCAGTGAGTCAGTGAGGGCTTTGCCTTTTATTAGTATAGATATATATATATATATATATATATATATATATATATATATATACATACAGTATATATATTGTGATGGATGGCCGGCTAACTATTCCGGCCCTCACCCCCAGGCCACCAGGTGGAGCTCTCCCGACAGCATGGAGGTTCCCCGAATTCCAGCAGGGCCTCATGAACCTTGTAGTTTGTATGCACAGCCCTGCTGGATACCATGGGGGCCACCGGGAGTCGCTGTAGGGAGGCTGACAAACTGTTATGTGCCATATAACCTGGAAGTACATCCTGGTCACATGAACAGGAGAAATGATGTACTTCCAGGTTGAAGAAAAGGACTTTTACCCTGACCCGGAAGTAATAAGGACTTGTGGACTGTTGGGCAGGAACACCTCCGGGTCAGGGTGTATAAAAGGACTCTGGGAAAATCCCGACACTGAGCTGAGCTGGGAGGTAGGGTGGTGAAGTGTCTGGGAGAGGAGGATTGGTATTTGTATTTGGTTTATTGATTATATGAGTAGTGTGGAGTGGAGGGTGCTTTGTGCACGGTATTATTATAAAAATAAAGAGTCTTGGACTTTTACCTGGTGTTTGGAGTGGTCCCTGAGGGTTCAAGAGGTCGATAAAAGCCTCAACTGCGACTATATATATATAGTCTTCCTTGCATGGAGTTTGCATATTCTCCCCATGTCTGCGTGGGTTTCCTCCGGGTACTCCAGTTTCCTCCCAAAGTCCAAAGACATGCAGGTTAGGTGCATTGGCGATTCTAAATTGTCCCTAGTAAGTGTTGGGTGTGTGTGTGTGCGCACCCTGCGGTGGGCTGGCGCCCTGCCTGAGGTGTGTTTCCTGCCTTGCGCCCTTTGTTGGCTGGGATTGGCTCCAGCAGACCCCCGTGACCCTGTAGCTAGGATACAGCGGGTTGGATAATGGATGGATGGATATATATATATATATATATATACACATATGTATGTACTAGTTATTTTGATTTAACCTTGTATGCATACCAATCCAACCTGGCAAAAAAAAAATCCAAAAAAGCCACCACCTCCCTCTGGTTTATGGATTTCTCCAAAGTACCAAATAGTCATTATAACGCAACTGTTTTATCATTACCAAGAGACAAAGCATTTTAAAAATGTAAACATATAGATAGATAGATAGATAGATAGATAGATAGATAGATAGATAGATAGATAGATAGATAGATAGATAGATAGATAGATAGATAGATAGATAGATAGATAGATAGATAGATAGATAGATAGATAGATAGATACTTTATTAATCCTAATGGGAAATTCACATTCTTCAGCAGCAGCATACTGATACAATAAATAATATTAAATTAAAGAATGATAATAATACAGGTGAAAAAAACAGACAATAACTATGTATAATGTTAAATATTAACGTTTACCCCCCCTGGTGGAATTAAAGAGTCGCATAGTTTGGGGGAGGAACGATCTCCTCAATCTGTCTGTGGAGCAGGACAGTGACAGCAGTCTGTCGCTGAAGCTGCTTTTCTGTCTGGAGATGACATTATTTAGTGGATGCAGTGGATTCTCCATAATTGATAGGAGCCTGCTGAGCGCCCTTCGCTCTGCCACAGATGTTAAACTGTCCAGCTCCATGCCAACAATAGAGCCTGCCTTCCTCACCAGTTTGTCCAGGCGTGAGGCGTCTTTCCTCTTAATGCTGCCTCCCCAGCACACCACTGCGTAGAAGAGGGCGCTCGCCACAACTGTTTGATAGAACATCTGCAGCATCTTATTGCAGATGTTGAAGGAAGCCAGCCTTCTAAGGAAGTATAACCGGCTTTGTCCTTTCTTGCACAGCGCATCAGTATTGGCAGTCCAGTCTAATTTATCATCCAGCTGCACTCCCAGATATTTATAGGTCTGCACCATCTGCACACAGTCACCTTTGATGATCACTGGGTCTATGAGGGGTCTGGGCCTCCTAAAATCCACCACCAGCTCCTTGGTTTTGCTGGTGTTCAGGTGTAGGTGGTTTGAGTCGGACCATTTAACAAAGTCATTGATTAGGTCCCTATACTCCTCCTCCAGCCCATTCCTGATACAGCCCACGATAGCAGTGTCATCAGCGAACTTTTGCACATGGCAGGACTCCGAGTTGTATTGGAAGTCCGATGTATATAGGCTGAACAGGACCGGAGAAAGTACAGTCCCTTGTGGCGCTCCTGTGTTGCTGACCACAATGTCAGACGTGCAGTTCCCAAGACGCACATACTGAGGTCTGTCTTTAAGATAGTCCACGATCCATGCCACTAGGTATGAATCTAATCCCATCTCTGTCAGCTTGTCCCTAAGGAGCAGAGGTTGGATTGTGTTGAAGGCGCTAGAGAAGTCTAGAAACATAATTCTTACAGCACCACTGCCTCTGTCCAAGTGAGAGAGGGATCGGTGTAGCATATAGATGATGGCATCTTCCGCTCCCACCTTCTCCTGATATGCAAACTGCAGAGGGTCAAGGGCATGTTGAACCTGTGGCCTAAGGTGGTGAAGCAGCAGCCTCTCCATGGTCTTCATCACATGTGATGTCAGAGCAACAGGCCGAAAGTCATTCAGCTCACTAGGACGTGATACCTTTGGGACTGGGGTGATACAAGATGTTTTCCAAAGCCTCGGGACTCTCCCCTGTTCCAGGCTCAGGTTGAAGATGCGCTGTAGAGGACCCCCCAGCTCCGATGCACAGACCTTCAGCAGTCGTGGCGATACTCCATCTGGACCCGCTGCTTTGCTGGCACGAAGTCTCCTCAGCTCTCTGCTCACTTGCGCTGTTGTTATTATGGGTGGGGATGTTTTTCCTATGCTGGTATCAGCAGAAGGATGTGTGGAGGGTGCAGTACTCCGAGGTGAGAGTGAGAGTGGGTTAGGGTGGTCAAACCTGTTAAAAAAGTTGTTCATTTGGTTTGCTCTCTTCACGTCTCTCTCAATGGTGGTACCCCGCTTCGAGCTGCAGCCAGTGATGATCTTCATCCCATCCCACACTTCCTTCATGCTGTTATTCTGCAACTTCTGCTCCAGCTTTCTCCTGTACTGCTCCTTCGCCGCCCTGAGTTGGACTCGGAGTTCCTTCTGCACGCGCTTGAGCTCATGCTGATCACCGTCTTTAAAAGCCCTTTTCTTCTGATTCAAAAGGCCCTTGATGTCACTTGTAATCCATGGCTTGTTGTTAGCATAGCAGCGTACTGTTCTTACTGGAACTACAATGTCCATACAGAAGTTGATGTAGTCAGTAGTGCAGTCAACAACTTCCTCAATGTTCTCATTATGAGATCCCTGCAGGATATCCCAGTCTGTAGTTCCAAAAAGTTCTCTCAGAGTATTCTCAGCCTCCGGGGTCCACTTCCTGAATGATCGTGTGGTTACAGGTAGGACTCTAACTTTTGGTTTATAGTGAGGCTGAAGCTGAACCAGGTTATGATCTCCTTTCCCAAGCGCAGGCAGCGGGGGTGGCGCTGTATGCGTCTTTAACGTTTGCATACAGTAAATCAATAGTCTTATTTCCCCGGGTGTTACAGTCCACATACTGGGAGAATGCAGGCAATGTTTTGTCCAGCGTCACATGGTTAAAGTCTCCAGCGATTAGCACAAGCGCCTCAGGGTGCTGCGTTTGTAACTTAGCAACAGCAGAATGGATGATGTCACTCGCTGACTCCACGTCTGCCCGAGGAGGAATGTATACAATAACAACAATGACATGTCCAAACTCTCTGGGCAAATAGTAGGGACGTAAACTTACGGCCAACAGTTCAATATCCCTGCAGCAAGTGGAGATTTTGACGTTAACATGTCCAGAGTGACACCACCGTGTATTAACATAGAGAGCGAGTCCTCCTCCTTTGTGCTTACCACAGGTACTTGCATCTCTGTCCGCTCTAACCGTGCTAAACCCGGATAGCTCCACGTTGGCATCTGGTATGGTGTTATTTAGCCACGTTTCGCAGAAACACAACAAACTGCATTCTCTGTAGGTCCTTACATTTTTCACCAGCGCAGCCAGTTCGTCGATCTTATTTGAGATTGAGTTCACATTCCCCAGAATCACAGAAGGCACCGAAGGCTTGAAACGCCACTTTCTCGCAAGCCGCTTCTTTTTTAGCTTAGTGCCGGCTCTGCTGCCACGATACCGCCTTCTTACCTCGTCGGGTAAATAGGGAACCACACCGGCACTGGCATTTGTTCTCAGCGCCCGAAGTTGAGTACTTGAATAGGTGAGTCTCGGCGTGTTAAAATCCATGCCCACGTTGTAAAAGTAAGTGTGTCCAGGGAAGGAATCCACATAAAATAAAGTGGTAGAAGTGATCAATAAATAAAAATAGAAAAATAAAAGTAGAAAAGTACACATA
The DNA here is from genome assembly GCF_900747795.2 of Erpetoichthys calabaricus. NCBI lineage: Eukaryota > Metazoa > Chordata > Cladistia > Polypteriformes > Polypteridae > Erpetoichthys > Erpetoichthys calabaricus. Next base: position 122,717,928 of record NC_041402.2, read on the forward strand.
CATATACAGTCATACACGGAGCTGCTGAAAAGGCTGCCACTCACGGCGGCGCCGGATGCATATATATATATATATTGCAGATTATCCTTTCACAAATCAAATTATAAATAAATAAGAACATTTATTTTTATTGTATGAGCTAGCACTCATCAGTCTATTATATTAAAACTGTTCATTCTCTATGAAGCTTGCTATTTTATAAATGTACTGTAAGTCCCCTCTCCCATACTGCAATTCCAGCATCATCTAGTCATTGAGCAGAAGTATATATAGGAATAGTAGTTCAATGTCACTACCAACCATTCCGCACCTCTTTACTTATAGCTTCATTATTTGCAGATTGGAATTCTCTCTTCTACTTGCCCAAGTACAGCATACAGTCCCACTCCATGACAATGAATAGTCGAATATGAGCCCTAGATGTCTCTGCCAGCAAATAAAGTGCAATTAGATGACCCCTGGATTGCAACGCTCTTTTAAGTCCAATCTAACAAGGTAATGTCTTTTCACCAATCCAGTGTCTCCAAGGCATTACACTCCTTCTGTTAGCATTCAGTTGGCACAAATAATTACAACTGTGCTGCTGTACTTTGTCTTTAGTAGAATGAGTAGCTAAACAGAACATGGTTACCCTAGAGTTGATTCCAGCCTCTCTGGAGAACGTTAACGGGTGCCCTTCTGTGTGTCCCACAAGAATCTTATCAAGCCCTCTCCAGCTCTCCAGAGAGATGCCTCTAACACTAACTTACTAAAAGTGAAGAAAATACTATGTTCAAAAAATAAAGATAAAAAAGTGAGGAAGCAAAAATAAAGTGCAAGGTAATCAGTAAACCAAAAACAATAACAAGGAACAAACAATAAACTGATCATTTTAATAAAACCAGAGAATATCACAAGCATCACACAGGGGTGTTAAATGCCAGTCTCATAATTCAGCTGACCAGATTTCCTTTGACTACATACAAATAATGCTTTAATTTGCTTTTCCCAAACAACATCAGGCTTCTAGTGTGTTTTTAAGATATTGGCTATACATTTCCCATTCCTCAAATTCCTTGTACTATGAAAAATGTTGCTGTAACATCATCCCTTTAGCCATAGATAGATTTTTAAAAGAAAAATTGGTAAACAGTTTATGGAAAGTGTCATTTTAAAAATGTGTATGGAGAAATTCCTGGTTTACTCCAGAGTCACATACTTAAATCATAGAATAAAAAGACTTGCATAACCTGAACATAAACTTGTTTCATCAAGAAACTTAGGCAAGACCAGTTTAAGTATTTGCTACCCATTACAATTCTGGGCTATGAGTGACTGTGGAACAATGCCTGGTTCCTTCAGGCAATACAAACTAAACAAGGAAACAATGTGTGGCCTAAAATATGGAAAGCTGGCGAGACTCAGTCAGTTTTTACATTCTAATGTACAGTGTTAAAGCTATTAGGGTAAATCTAGATAAAAAAATTGTCATCTGCAAATGGTACTAGATGTGATAAATATGACCCAGGGAGTAAGGGATCCCAAAACCATTTCAGACATCTTTGTCACATTGCTTAAGACGAAATAAAATGGATGGACACCATAACAAAAATAAAAGAAAACTTCACAATGTCTTTCTCAAAATAAAGTTCAGGTGTTCCTGTACTGGAAGCATTACTTTGACCTTATATCTTTATGAAAAGCAAGAATACATGTAAGTACCGTGCTTAATCTTATAGAGCTGAGCACAAGAGTGTAGCACACAGAATGTCTTGGATGACAGTGCAGAAAAGGGAAACATTGACAGTGTGAACAAGGTCATGTCTACATACCTCTGTTAGCCTCTTCTCATTAAGCAAACATCAACAGGCAAAATAAGACAGTTTAGCTCCAACAATCACCAATATATCAGTGGCTCAAAGAGCAAAGCAGTATATTTATAAAACAAGACCACATATTTAAATGAATATATTTGAAACAACTTTGTAGATCAGTTTACATGTTGCATGTGTAGATAGTTTATTAATTGTGAAATAAATCTATATAGAAACTGAAAATTATTATTTTCTCTTAAAATTAATAGAAACCTGATCATGATTTATTTAATGTATACCATAGGTATCAAAAATCTACACTCCCTTTTAGAAATTTTAGCTTTTTCAAATGTAAAGGCTGAACTTAACATGTCATGTTAGACTTTTTTTACACTTTTAATAACTTTTGTATCAAATAATGTATGTGTGAAAAACAAGCGGATAATTGTATAGAAAAATAATAAAATTGTTATATTTTAAATACCTGTTGTTGCATAATATGATCGTCACCTGAAATCAACTGAAATGATTCTATGTCTCAGAAAACTATGTCGGGCCATCAATAAATGGAGAAAATGACACCACCATAGCATTGCAAAAATTAAGAACTCCTGCCACAATTGATGTTTGAGCAAGGAGAAACTGTTTCATGGGGGCTACTACATGCTGCGTATTGTCCACAAGCCATAACAGTATGTTAGGTGCCAAAATGGAATTCAGTTCTTCTAAAAATATCACCTGAGGCCATATAAATTTGCAAAACAGGACATTCAATCTCCCAAAATAATGTAGGAAAATATTTTGCGGTATGTTAAAACCAAAGTTGATTTTTTAAAAATTTTTAAATCTAAATCAATTTTTATGGCACAAAGCCAGGATCACACCTAACCCAAGGAACACTTTTGGTTAAATGTGGTGGTTGGCAGCATCAGGCTATGTAGCTTCATCTTTTCACAACAAGCAGGATAGAGAGAAAAATTGATAGCTCCAAATACCAAGATATTTTTACCTGAAATCTAATTCCTGTTCTAGAAAGAAGCTAAAGATGAAGGATCTGAATCAAACAACCAACTAAAGAATGTGTTTAAAAAAATCATGGATCAAGGTTTTTAAAAAAGTGTTGAACAAATTCTCTAAGTAAGAATTCCATTGTTTCCAATTTAGAATCGTATATAACATCAGTTCCCCACTGACTTAAAAGAGGTCGGCTAGGATTCTTCCAGTTGAGCAAGGTATTAGCACTATGTGCTAATAGTGAAGTAAAGGCAATTATAGTTTGTTTGTCCTTCTCCACTTTAAGCCAACACAGGTGTTAATGGATTAGTAGTGATTGTGACACCAAGGCTGTCTGACAGGCATTTAAAAATTTTGGATCCAAATGATGTTAATTTGGTGCAGGCCCAAAACATATGGCCCAATGAGGCTGGAGCTCGATTACAATGTTCACAGGTTGTATCATGCCTTGGAAACATTTTGGATAATTTTAAAAGAGATAGATGTGCTTGATAAAAGATTTTAAGTTGAATAATTGTATCATTTGTGCATATGGAGCTCGAGTGAATTCTGTGCATGGATGCCTTACACTCATTTTCTGAAATGATAAAAAAGAGATCCTTTTCCTACTGTACTCTGGGATCAAGGAAGGGACTTTAAAATGTTTATATATATTATAGAAATTCTGTCTGAGTCCTCAAGACTGATCAATATTTCTTCCAGAGTAGAAATAGGTGGGAGGTGAGGAAAATTAGACAGATTTTGTTTAACAAAGTTTCTAATTTGGAAATAGTGGAAAAATTGTGTTTGAAACAAAAAGTACTCTGGTGTCCCCTGTGGGGTGAAGCCTGGAGGAGAGGTGGCTGCAAGAGAGTCTTGTGGGGAGGGTGGAGAGTGGCGCGATGGACTGATGTCAGGGATATGATTGACAGTAAAAAGGAAGAAAAGAGGTGGTACCTTGAATAGAGGGGATGGGAATGGAGGCGAGGACTTCTATATGGTTCGGAGACATCAAGAAGGTGTGGGTTAGATAGATGAGGGACGAGCTCAGGGCGGAAGCAGGGTTATGTGTGTGGGACTGGAGTTTTCTCTGACACCGTTCCCATACCCATAACAATGAGAGCTTCATAGATAATTGTAAATAGTTCAAGTTTTTTTAATATTCATGTATTCATTTTTATAGACTGCTCCAAGTAAACTGTTCTGCAAGCTGTGTCATCCTTTTCAAACCTGTTATGGTGTGGTTGCTACATACCAAAGTATTCTAAGTCCTTTCTGAAAAGTTGTGAATGCATGTGTTTTTTTTTCTTATCACACTTCAATAAGAAGATCATATCTGTGTCACATATAAATGATAAAATTGGAATTAAGCTGCAGTTTGAAAACAGCCTTATTTTATATTCAGAAATCAAACATAAGGTTGTACACTACAATCAACAGGAATAACAATCTGAAAAAACAAAAATTACTACTGTATAATTCCATAAATGAAATAGAACAAATCAGGACACATTTATTTTGGTTTATATCTAGTAATCACAAAAATAATGCAATAAGTAAAACTTTTTTTTTATTTTTATTATTTATTGTTGAAGAAATTAGCATTGCATACAATCAAGTCAAACTTGTACATTAAATAACTTCAGACTAGGGAAAAAAAGAAGAAAAGAAAAAACATCAGAAAGT